>NC_136423.1:97055597-97280597 GCF_052625555.1 Lactuca saligna
TACAAATAATCAAGCTATCAATCATAAATGGGTAAACGAATCATAAATTAAAATCCAAACTCGTAAAATTTTTATGTGTTAGGAGCGAACCAAGGTCAAAATCACCACATTTGTAGGTGGTGATGTATGTGTATAATACCATAAGCTTAGTGAGATAAAAAAAATTAATATATAATGAAATTTTTGAAAATATGGAAAGATAAAAACGAGTTTAAAATCATAGAAAACGAAAAACTACTTTTTTCCGTATTAATTGTATCCAATGTTTTAAAAACCGGTTTTTTAGTTCAACGGGTATGGTGAGCGGTTACTGGTTCGACCGCTAGGTCAACCATTTTTATAATTTTCATCCTTTTTCCTATTTTCGTGTGTGTGTGTGTGTGTGTGTGTGTGTGTGTATATATATATATATATATATATATATATATATATATATATCATTAATTTGATGTTTACTAGATCAAAAATTAAAAATATATATAAAACTAAGTTGTGGATTGCAACACCTGGTTTTGAAGTACTTCCATTGTTGATCCTTATATTGGATGTATTGCGTTTTTGGTCCCTAAGTTCAAGAAGTATGCAAAAAGGGGCTTAATGGCATTATTGTAATTTGAGGCTTCGAAGTACGCCTTGCGTACATGGTGTACGTTGGCATACATCATTAGACACATAGGCGTACTTGCTAATTGAGGAAACCCTAATTTTTAGGGTTTACCTGGTATGTAAGCATCCTTATGGCCTCATTTCTCTTCACATCATCAGCCTCCACCCTATCATTCGTGTTTGTAACCCTAGTTCACCTTGAGAAGCCATTTCTAGCCTAAAAGTGTGTGTTTGTGTGCTTAGAGGAAGGAGGAGGAGGAAGCCAAGCTCATCTTGGAGGAGTGAAGCACTTTGCATCTAGAAATCGTTATTCATTTGCAACCTTTCAAAAGTAAAAACCTTACTACGTTTTGTGCAACCTTATGGTTTCCTGTACTTCAGTGGACCGTGGCAAGGCGAATGTGTGACCATACACATCATTGGTTTTTAATTAATTTGATCTTCGGAGACTCTGATTTTAAATAATGTTTTGTAAACAATTGTTTTGTAACACTTCTATTAGTAAAAGGGTTGTTTTGAAAACTTTTAAATTTGTTGAAATTTTAGGATGTTACATAGATCAATCCAAATACATTAAAATAACACATAACCATAAGTTTTATTGTTTACATCAATCCATATACGTCAAAAAGAAAATAAAATTGTTGAGAGAAACACTTGAGACACACTTGAACAAACGTTAGAACAAGTATAGTTGCGGAATTAGTTAATCTCAAAGGATCTAAAAGCTCAACAATAATATGTTAATATGTTAAATGGTTAGATAGTTAGTTACGGAAAAGTAAAGAAACATAAATGACAGCAGGTGATATATCAAGTAAACACATAAGTTGATTCATAACATGGAATGCATTCAAACCAAGTTAGTGAGTGAGATCAATCTTAGTGATAAAGTCACGAATGACTTGCTCCGAAGAGAAGTATTACTCAGTTGTGTTCGAGAGGATTTTTAGAGAGTAAGAAAGATATGAGATGCGTAAGAATAATTTGAAAATAATTTAGGTTTAGATATGAGTAAAGAGAGATCTGTATTGATTGAAAAGGCCTGAGCTCTATATATAGAGTCTCAAGAAGTACAAGTGATTCACTCTCTAAGATTAGCCATGCAAGGCATACTGGACAATAGAGAGTATTAATGAAAGATAGATAAAGATAAACTAAGTATAGAAAGATGACTGCGGTAGCTTTAGATGACTTCGGATATGATCATACAAGAAGCTTGACTGCGGATGCTTGTAGACTGCGATAGGCAAAATTAAGAGGGTCACTTCATGTATCAACAATTTCCCCCTAAGTGACCTCTAATTTTCTTCACTTATCAAGTTTAAGGAACTTGATCAGAATCCACCAAAACTTCCTGACATTCTCCAACCAAGTGATCCTTCTTAAAATCTCGAACTTGACTTCGACAGTTGTATGTTTCGATTTTTCCACTGCGGTTTGACATATTTCAAGTTGTTTCTTCGTGAGGCGGTTCATGGAGACCATGATAATGAAGTATTTGACTTGATCAGTCTTCCTCTTGAAGATGACCCCAAGTTTAGGAAAGTTTGTAGCACCAAGGGATCTTTCCTCATAACCTTCGGTTGGCATCGGTGCGGGATCAAGTGGAGGTAGATCAAACTTTTTGGTAATGACTGGGTGGATATCTGCATCAATCTTTGCGAAGTCACACATAGTTTCTTTTAGAAAAATACTTGCTCTTTCAAGTGCTATCTTCACCTTCTGATGCTTTTCACACTTGTTCTGGAACATCTTTGCTATCAGGAAGACTTCTTCTGGGATCATGCAAGGGAAGTCAGCTTGGGTGCAGACATAGTCCTGATTCCTTTTAGTGAGTGTGTATTGCACAAAGTCAGCCTTCATGAATTTGTGAGGCTTAAAGTTCTTGATTGCTGATGGTTTGTCGTTGGACCAGATCTTCTTAATAGAGGAGGAATGCTTTGCATAGAACCGGTTTAGTATTTTGAACTCCATTGGCAGTCTTTTGTGATCAGGAAGGCTCCGGTCAAATTGCTCAAATAATGTGAAGTATCTAGCATTTGGGGAGATAGGAACATCCCAGTAGCCATCAGGGGGAGGTTCAGCAAATGTGAGGTATGGTTTGTAGTCGTCATCCAGCAGTCTGCGGTGGAGATTGACCCAAGAATTTATCAAGGATTCATCCATAACAGTGTCAAAACCGCATTCTCTCCATATAAGCTCAACAAATTTAGCTGCTTTCCAATCAGCTTTCTTTTGTTTAGTGATGGGGGAGTCATTTGAGCTTGGAGATGACATATACTCAGCAAGATTCTTGAAATGAGGAGGAGTTTCCGGTCATTCAGGGGAAGGAACGATTTTTTGTTGCGGTGGAGGAGATTGATGACTTGGATTCCTGTGATGAGATGGTTGCGGTGTGGGTTGCGGTGAAGGGATTTTCTGAGAAGCACCGGTGGATTGACGTTTTTCTTCATGGTGTTTTTCAAAGTGTTCTTCTTCTCCATGAACTTCTTCACTTCCCCCTCTTGAGGAGTTCAGACCCATAACCTCCTCAAGCCATTGTTTATGTCCATCGACTTTGGCACACACTTCCTTGAATTGGGCTCTAAGAACATCAGCCGGTTGTTGATTATCAGGGATGGAGGTGTTAAAGAGTAACCAATGAATCTCCTTGGTCAATTGAAGAATTTTGGGACCATGGAAGTTTGAAGATAAAGATCGTCGGAGTCTGTTGATGGTTGCATGGAGGACTGAAATAGTGGACTCATAGGCAGTGTGAGTCTCAGCTATCAGTTTCTGAGATAGTGTAGATTGGTTCGCAATGGCTGTCTGTAAGTTGTTTTTTTATTGCAGATACTTCAGAAATGAGGCACTCCACAGCAGCCATAAATTCTTTGTGATCCGCTTGACGATTGTTATCAAGGGACCTTATCCCCATTTCAACCTTGAGAGAAATTCTCTCAGCAGCCAATCTTTCCCTTGTTTCCAGTCTTTCAATCCTTTCGATTAAGGACTGTGGCACAGGATTGTCTTTAGACTACGATTGAGTAGACTTGACTGCGGCCAGAATTTGGTCAACCTTGGATTGAAGATTGAGAAATTCGTTTCTTATGATGGCCATCTTTTTCTTCTTTTTCTTCTCCTTTGGCTTGGACGTCGAGTGTTGAGAGCCACTCGATTCCTCTTCAACGTACATCATGAGGTCATCATCCGAAGGACTTGGCTGATTGACCTCTTGAAGATCAACATCATCAAAACTGAAGGTGGGAGCAGAACTAACTTCGATTTCGGTGCCTGCATCTTGTGAGTCTCTGGAAGTTGGAGGTGAAGGAGGTTTTGAAGGAGTCTGATGAGAATTCGCCTCTTGAGCCTTACGTATGGTATCATCCATGTTCTCCATCAGGTCTTGAACCTTGCAGATAGTAGCTACGGTATTGGCATTGTTGATTGCATCTGCCTAATACTTTGCTACGACTTGTATTTATTGTTGTTTCTGTTGAAGTAGCTTTGTTTGTTGCGTCTTTCTTGCTTGGATTGCCCTACGGAAAGCGGAATATTTATTGTCTTCGGCCTCATTGGAT
Source organism: Lactuca saligna (assembly GCF_052625555.1). Classification (NCBI taxonomy): domain Eukaryota; kingdom Viridiplantae; phylum Streptophyta; class Magnoliopsida; order Asterales; family Asteraceae; genus Lactuca; species Lactuca saligna. The sequence continues at coordinate 97,059,767 of NC_136423.1, forward strand.
GCCTGATACTTACTCCATGAGTCATTTAGATCTATTTCGTCAATTCCTTGGTATCGCACTGAGGTGTCCCTCGGGTTCACGGATCCTTGAACATTTGTGCTTACCGTGCCTAAACCACCTGTTACTGATGTAAGCAGAGTTAGATTTCCTAAACTTCCTCAGTCTCCTTAACCTAGGGTCAAGTCTGGCCTCGGCTTAGTTCTGGAAAAGGCTAAAGAATCGCCTTGCGGTTGGGATGGTGTTTGAAGTGTTTGGGTGATAAACAAAAGGATGGAGTGCAACTCCTTAGGGGAAAAGAAATAAAAACGGGAAGCCCTGGAGACCTTATGGCGGGAGCTAGATCTATCCTCTTGGGATTGACTTCGAGGGGAGTCTCCACGATGTGGTGAAACAAACTCACTTTCTGAGTCTGAGAGGAATTCGATGGTGGTGTCGAATGGTTGTGAGGGCACCCTAAGGACTACCGAAGCCTGTTGGGAGGCTGAGGTATCAGTCCGGTCACGCATTTGGTATGTTGGATCAATTTTTCTTTTCTTGAGAACTGCAATGGGTTGATCATCCTTAACAAGATCACTGCCAAAAGAAGAGGGAGCCTGATGTTGGCTTGGTTCAACAATTATTATCACGGGTGGAGTGATTTTTCTTTTCTTTGACGGATTGGTTTGTTTGGGAGCATCCTTTTTCTTGGTAGTGACTTGTTTTTTGGTGTTGCGGGGGACTTGATGAGTAGAGACTAGTTGCTTGTGTCTTTAGGATAAGGAAATGTTGGAAAGAGTTGTGGAAGATGGGACTGCGGTATTAGTGGGATCAAGAACTGCAGATTGGGTTGGAGGAGGCGGGGTGGGAAGGTATAGGGCAATACCTTCCGTAGCCTCAATGTGATCTGAGACATCAGCAGTCTCAAGACTGAGGGTAGAAAGAATGTGAGTGGGTAGTCTTCTTATTGGTCCAAAAAAAATATGATCAGATGAAGGATTGAACCTTTTAAGATCCTTGGTGACAAAGAAGTTGATGTCGTTGCCCATGCTGATTCGTGCATCCGCATGGAGATCGGAGATGCAGAGAGACCAAAACCTAGCAAAGGTGAGTTCGGTAGAGTTCTCTTGTGGGCTTTCCTTTGGAATGTATTGCAGAAAATCATCCCATAGGATCTAACCGTAGTTGACGTCATGCCCTGTGAATATGCTCCATACGAGTTCTAGAAGCTTGAGTCCCATGTTGTCTGTTCCTCCGGTTCTGTCGGATAGACTGCGGATGATGAAGTGACAAACGAATTGCCAGACTGCAGACAATTGGTTTTTCTTGAATTCACCAATTCCTTTGATTTTTCTGGTATCCCATTTGGTAGAGTGCAACAAGTATGTCCGCCATTGATGGAGTAAAGACCTTGATGGATGGATGAACAAGGAGGTTTATGGCAGTGAGAAATTTCTCCTTGGTCAAGATGACTAACAAATCGTTGACTAGATTAAGATGCACTTCTTGAAGATTCTCGAGTGGTCGATAGGCTGAAAAAGCACACTTGAAGAGGTTTTTGAGAGGAACAACTGTGACAACTGCCAATTCAGGTCATTCTTGGACTCATGCATCTTTATAATAACCATTCATGCACAACATGCCATGACCTAGTAGTATAAATTAGGTCAAAAATCTTGCATAAACTAGGATCCAACTAAGGTCTAGGACTAATATACTTGATACTTACAATTCTAGTAAGTTGCTTAGCTACAATAGGAAATGCCAATACTATAATTAGAATAAAGCTTCAAGCTTTGTTATAATTGAAATAGGGTATAAAACTCTAAAAATAAATTAAAACATTCTAATTATACTTCAACATGTTGTTGAATATCAAACAATATTCCAAAAACCCTAAACAGCCAAAAATCCAAAGTTATAAATTATAAAGCTTAAAAACTTTATAAAATTTGGCTATAAACTTCCTAATATCAAATTTTATTAATCAAATTATGGATTATACCAATGAACTAGAAATATAAATTACAAGTATTAATCATAAATTATTTGTTGAAAACAAGATTTTTAAATAAATCAAATTGCTTAATAAACATTTTATAAAAATGAATGTTTTTATATAAAATATAGGAGGGAAGTTTATAAAGTTTAAAATTTAGGAGAGAGGAGGCCAAAATGCATGCAAAAACCGGCCATCACCTCTCCCCATGCCCTCTCTCTTCCCCAAAACACAATCATTAAGCTTAAACCCTTACTCCACCTCTTCCCTCTTCACTCTCTCACTTCACTCTCTTCACACACTTCACTCTCTTCTTCCCTCTCTCTAAACTCACGAAAATCCTCTCATTTCTCTGCAAAATTTCGAGATTGTGAAGCCCTTGAAGTGTTCTTACTTCTCTCAAGGTCAAAACCAAGGTAAACAACAACATCTTCTTCCATAGTTTCATGGTTAAACCTCTTTTTCTTCTTAGTCTTCTCTACTTTTCGGATTCTATACCTTTCCATGGCTAGAAATCTTTATTCTCCCCTTGTGGTTTGTAGATTCTCACCATAACACAATGCATGTGTTAGAGATGGTGAAAATCCGAGATCAAAACCATGCAAGGAGTGGAAAAGATGCACATATGATCATGTGACATCAAAACCTAATATTTCATGTTCTTCTCCATTTCTTTTGTGTTCATGCATGAACAAAAGAATTTAAACCATTTCTAGTACATCTTGGATGCTCATTCATTCCATGCATGTGTTAGAAATCGGGCCTTACCAAAGACATGCATGATGTTCTTGTTGAAATACCCTAATAATGCACACAAGCAAACATGCAATCTGCCAGATTACTTTGTTCGACTTTGAACAATCATAACTCAGTAATTTCTTAACCAAATCATGATATTCTTTTTGTATTGGTTAGTTCCACGAGTTAACTTTCAAACCCAACTGGTCTCACTGTAAAATATTAAATATCCGATTTTTAGCAGATTTTACAAAAAGGTTGCGCATACAGCTCTTTTTCTGTGATCACTATTTTTATCTTGCTTAAACAATGGCCTTAAACCCAACCATAAATCTGAGGAAAAATAGCTTAGAAACTTAACATATCTAGTGAATTATGGTTGAAATTTCGTGGCTTAAAACCTCACTGAATGGGCTACACAAATTCATGAACTTCAGCCACATTTACACTTCATGCATTATTGCATGCAACTTTTCTTAAATTGTTTGAAATCATTACCCTCATTTCTCTTCTGAATACATTTTTTTACATTTTTCCTTTTGAAAGCCCTTGCATGCATGAGATAATCTGGAAAATTTCAAGAGCTTTTGTTATTTCTTTGATTTATTAGAATTATTGCTAAAACCAAGGGCATAAATCATATAAAATACTTCCAGATGTCAATAAATCCTAAATAAATTCATGGATGATCCTTATGGGGAATAATGACCCCTCACCAAATTTCAGCAATTTTTGTTACTGTTTCATATGATTTCGAATTTTCTTTTATTTAGGACATGATAAATTACAAAACCACTTTATAGGATGTGAAAATTGTATCTAACAATTTTTGCATACCTTACCTGTGATGGGTGACTCCAGAAAATAATTTCAAGATTTTCCATCATGTTTTACTATTTTTCCCAGTTTTTGGTAATTATAATGGTCTAAAAATGGCAGAAATAGTTCTGATTATCCAAAATTCATGAAAATTTACCAGGATATAATATTATAGAGTAGGAGGTTACATAAAAATTTTGAATATTTTTCTCTACTGTAAACTATTTTTCTCTTATTTTCTAAAGTTAATTGCACTAAAATACACTTAAATATACATAAATACCCAAAACCAGTTTATACATTATGAAAACCACTTTTGATATTTTTCCCAGGATATTTATACTGTAAATGATGTTACAAAAATTTATGGTGATTTATTTTAACTGTTTAATATTATTTCTTAAATTAATGACTATTTAAAGGAATAAAGCAAGGAAAAATAGAAATACCCACTAAAAAATATCTTTTATATTTTTTCCAGCCTATTTATGTATAATAACAATTAAATAAAAAGTTTGGGTAATTTTGGAAACTGTTTTCTATTTATTTCAATTTTTATTGAAATAAATGCTCAAAAATCATAAAATATAATTAAACAGCTTGGAAATCCATTTTTATAATTTTCCCAGCTTAGTATTGTGTAATAACAGTTAAATAAAAAGTTCGAGAATTTTTATCCCTCGAATGCTATTTTCGTGAATTTATGTTGTAATAAGGACTTAAAAATTTGGAAAGTTTATATTCCAAGGTTGTAATTAATCGCCCGATATATAGAATTTCATTACTTCAGAAAAAGTGTAACTAATTGATATAAAATCCAATACTAAAACATAAATTGGCATTTCCCTATATGTACAGTTTAGTATATTAGCATTAGATATCGACATGGAAACTCACTAGTGCGTGTGTTTGATGTCGTAGGATCCCGGTAGTAAGACGTTGGTGCATCCCGAAGTACCGCTTGTGTCTACACAAAACATCGTGAGTATTCACGCACTCCCCTATTTTCGGTTTTTATGTTTTGGGGTGGAAAAGCATGTCCAGAAAAACTACTGTTTGCATGTTGTATTTAAATTGAATTGTATCAAACATGATTGCTATTGTATTGCTATGTTTCTTTATGTATGTCTATGCAACACGGAACATGAGAACTTATCGTACTAAGGCCCTTCCCTTATCTCTAACCATTAACTCTTTGAGCCAATGGTCGTTATGGATAGCGCTATTAGGAATTGACAACTCCTCACTCGCCCGAATCGCTGGAGTGCATGATACCATATTCATCTATGGAACGATAAGCATAGATCTCGATAGGGCTTCAGTCATAGGTTTGGTTGAGACTCATTGTTTGCTCATACACATACAAACTCGTTTCTCGTTATAGCAATAAACTTGTATTCATTAATAGCAATCAACTTGTTTATCATTGAAGCAATGTACTTGTATTTACGAAAAGCCTTATTGTACGCTCGATTTTTATAAACTTGTGATACTCACCAACTATTTTCATAGTTGACGCTCGTTTTACATGCTTTTTCAGGAAGTAATTAGTAAGTGGATGTAAAGATTCATCATCATAGAGCATGCTGCATCGTGTTGAAGCTATTATGAAGCTATATTTTGAACAATGTTATTTTGAAAAACTTGTATTTTGTTTCTTTTGAAGCTATGGGTTGTAAACTTTTAAATACTGCTATGGTGATGTATCTTTATCTTTTGCATTGAAACCGTTATCGCTGTCATACCTTGCATTTCCGCTTTAGCGGGGTGTGACAACAACGTTTGTGAATGAATCGAAGGGTCCAAACAGTGGGTGATTGGATAGGAACTTGATCATCAGTTTTGTGGGGGCATTGTAGAAAGAATGTTCTTCAAACATGGCTTTGAAGTTGCTTGATGCAATCGTTGGTGTGGGATGTCTTGAAGCAGAGTATGAACCAGTGGGGTTCACTGATCCAAATGCCTTGGAAGGTTTCTTGGATACACCGGATTTCACCATTGTTGAGTTTTCAAAGAAACTTGGGAGGAAAAAAAAAGTAGAGCGCAAGAGAAAGGCTTATGATTCAGAAAGTGTAAACTGTTTTTTGTGGAGAAGAAAAGGGTTTTATTGTAGTTTAAGGGAGCGGGAAACGTTTTTGCACTAAGTGAGTTTGGGTGTTTATTTCGAAATAAGAGCATTAATCTCATCCACATATTAAATAAATATTAAATTTGTATTTTGAGATTGACCAAAAAGCGGTTTGCATTTAATAAAATGTCAGATTGATAACCACGTTTGGAGAACGTGTGGTCAGGGAAAGAGCAATCTGTTGGTCAACAGGGAAGTTGGAATGGATTTGATGTTTTAATGTAATAGGAAGAGGCAGATTAAGACGATATGATTTTGGAAAATCTTTCTTTTTGTCATCATACCTAAAATAGGTCTGCCACTAGGTTTACTCAAAAAGAATGAGACAGATGCACAAGGAATGTTTTTTTATTTTAATTAAATGCCTTTTTTTATTTCTCTATTTAATGAAGGATCATTAAATAGCACACCTTTTTTTAGTAAAGAGAGAATTAGTCATCCATCCGACGGCATTTGATCCACCGCAGCTGCTGATCATCTCTCTGTATAGAAAGATGATTGTGGTAGAAGAACTGAGAGGAACACTTGAACAATGATTAGTAATAATAGACAATAAAGACCATTGAAGTATAAGTATGATATATGGTTGTGGTATATAGGATATAACAAAACCATATATCATACTTAACTTCAACTAGGACCACAACGGATACCGAGGATGGTCTGCGGTACCTACTAATTCAAAAAGAATTGTGGGTCCGGATTCATCATTCCTAACATTTGTAAGAAAATGTTGAGTTTTGTAGAGTCAAGTGCCTTTGTGAATACATCAGCAATCTCTTCATGAGTATGGACAAAAATTAGTTCAATGTTACCTTTCAGGATGTGGTCTTTGATGAAGTGATACCGTACTTCAATATGCTTGGGTTTGGAGTGTTGAATAGGATTGTGAGAGATCGCTAAAGCACTTTCAGAGTCACAATAGATTGGTATCCGCAGCATTCTGTATATGTAATCCAATAGTTGTGTTTTCATCCATAAGACTTGAGAACATCAGCTGGCTACGGCCACATATTCAGCTTCTGCGGTATACAATGACACACAATTTTGCTTCCTTGAGGACCAGCTGACTAGTCTTCCACCTAGAAATTGACATCCTCCTGAGGTGCTCTTACGATCAAGTTTGCATCCGGCATGATCAGTATCTGTGACTTCTTGAAGACTAGAATCATTCCCTGCGGGGTACCATAATCCTAGAGATTTGCTTCCCTTTAAGTATGGCAGGATTTGTTTGGCTGCGGTCATATGAGAGACTTTAGGATCAGCCTGGTACCTTGCGCATACACCCGTTACAAAGACTATATCTGGTCGACTAGCAGTGAGGTACATCAGAGATCCAATAATACCTCTATAAGACTTGTGATCAACAGATTCACCTGAGGGAACAGCAGATATCTTATAACCGAAGGGCATGGGGACCTTAGCCGAAGAACAATTATCCATTAAATATTTCTTCAATAGTTCTGAGGTGAATTTTTCTTGATGAATGAAAATCCCTTGAGGGACTTGTTTCACTTGGAGTCCTAGAAAGAAATTAATCTCTCTATTCATGCTCATTTGGAATTTGTTGGTCATGAGCTTTGCAAATTCATCCACCATCTTTTGATCAGTTGAGCCAAAAGTGATATCATCCACATATATTTGTACAAGCATTAGATGATCACAATTTCCTTTTTGAAATAATGTGGGATCAATCACTCCTCGTTTGTAACCTGAAGAGACAAGAAATTCAGATAGAGTCTCATACCATGCTCTAGGGGCTTGTTTTAGACCATAGACTGCTTTTTCAAGATTGTAGCAGTGGTCTGGGAATTCAATGCTTTTGAAACCCGGAGGTTGCTGAAGATAAACCTCTTCTTTTAATTCCCCTTTGAGAAAAGCATTTTTTACATCCATTTGATGAACTTTGATGTTTTTGTGTGTTGCGTATGCCAAGAAGATCCGGATGGTTTCCATTCGTGCTACCAGAGCATATGTTTCATCATAGTCAACGCCTTCAAGTTGACTATATCCCTTGGCAACTAGCCTTGCCTTTTTTCTAACGACTGCACCAGATTTGTCTAACTTATTCTTGTACACCCATCTTGTGCCAACAATGGTGTGGCCTTGCGGTTTTGGGACGAGCTGCCATACCTTGTTCCTTTTGAATTCTTCTAGTTCTTCTTGCATTGCAGAAATCCAGTCTGGTCCAAGTAATGCTTCTTTGATTGATTGAGGTTCAACTGAGGACAAGAATGATGTGTAGTGGTAGTTATCGGATAAGTCCTTGGATGATCGAGTCTGGATTCTTGTGGATGGGTTGTCAATAATTTGACTTGGTTGATGGTCTTTTGTCCATACGTGTAGACGGGGTCTAAGATGATCAGCAGCTGCGGTGGAGAGAATGTCTTCAATATCAGAAGACTCTGCGATTGGAGACTGCAGTTCCCCCTGAATTTGAGAACATCCTGCTGAATTATCTTGAACTGGGAAGGCGGAAGGTTCCCCCTGGAGTATAGAAGGGAGATCGCCAAGGATCTGCGAGGGTTCCCCCTGGATTGCAGATGGATGTGTAAAAATTCTTGAATCTGTTCTTGTATCAATGTTTTCTATGTTTTCGTCATCCGAATCCGAAGAAACTTTTGATGGTTGAACCTCTCTGCGGATTGGAGCTGCATCTTCTAATACTGGAACCTCGATGGTTGTTGTTTGGTCCAGAGTTGAATTTTCTCCCTCAACCGGCGAGGTGGAAGTATTTAGTGATACTTCTTCGGACGCAATGGGACGAGATACATCTGCATGTTGTTGTTGAGCTTCCAGAGATACGAGAACTTCGGATAGCTTGGTTGTATCTACCGGATCAAAGAGATCGCCATAGTTCACTTCAACTAGATTTAATGGACCCGAAGAGGCAGGAATATCACTTTCTAGAATTGTTGTGGTTTCAGTTGATGGAGTTGAGTTGCAGATGTGATGGTCATCAAACTTTATGTCGAAGCTTTCAATTATCAACCTTGTGCGTCTAATGAGTACCCGATAAGTGACCTTGTTAGTGGAGTAGCCAAGGAAGATGCCTTCATCAGACTTCGGTGCAAATTTATTAAGGTGATCTCTGTTGTTGATTACGAAGCATCTACACCCAAAAATATGAAATAATCGAACATTTGGCTTACGGTTGTTAAGACCTTCATCGGGTGTTTTGTTAAGACGTTTGCACATAATGCTTCGATTTTGAACAAAACAGGTTGTGGCCACTGCTTTAGCCCAGAGGTAGAGAGGAAGGTTTGCAAAATTTAGCTTAGATCTGGCAGCTTCTACTAGAGTGCAGTTCCTTCGTTCTACTACGCCATTTTGTTGTGGTGTGTAAGGAGCTGAGAAGACGTGTGTAACCCCTTTGGAAACCAAGAAACTATTTAGAAGATGATTAGTAAACTCGGTTCCATTGTCACTTCGGATACATCTGACTGGTAATTTGATATGAAGTTCGATTTCCTTGATGAAGTTGATTAACACCAGCGGTGTTTCTGACTTGAGTCGAAGAAAGAAGACCCATGTGAAACGTGTGAAGTCATCCACAATAATCAGTATGTATTTTTTGTGATGAAGACTAGCTACGGTAGATGGACCGCAGAGATCAATGTGTAAAAGTTCCAATGGTTCGGAGATTGAGGAATCAATCACAATGGGCTGACTTGCCTTGAACTGCTTTCTACATTCACAAGAAGAACAGAGAGTATCATTGCTGAACTTGAGGATTGGAAGACCTCTGATTAGTTCTCTGGTGACCAAGTTGTTGGTGTATCTGAAGTTAAGATGTGCGAGCTTGCAGTGCCATAGCTAGCTGACTTTGGATATAGCTTTGGATAGAAAGCATAACTGCGGTTTGCCTATAATCAAAGACACATCCAGAGGGTACATAGTACCTTCGGATCTGGACTTGATCAGACAAGTGCTTCTATCGCTTGTCATTACATAGCAAAATTGGTCATTGAATTCAACACGATGACCTGCTTTACATAGTTGACAAACATTAATGAGATTGTATTTAAGGCCTTCTACGTAAGCAACCTTTTGAATAGAGAAGTTTCCCGTAGTGAGAACACTGTAACCTCGGATTATTCCATTAGCATTGTTCCCAAAAGTGACATTTCCACCGTTGCAAATTGGCCTGAAATCTCGAAGGTATTCTAACCTTCCCGTCATGTGCAAGGAGCATGCACTATCAATTAACCATTCTTCTTCTTGTTCCTCCTTGCACAAGGCCTGAAAATTACACGGTTAGTTTAGGCATCCAAACTAGTTTGGAGCATAGGACAATAAATGAGATTCTGATTGATGCATGAAAAGAGGTTGCAGGGATTGGTTTCGTGTCAACTTTTAATCCTAGTCCTGGGTGTTTGTGAGTTTTTGGAGCGTAGTGCCTTTTTGAAAAGTTACGAGATTTCTGAAAAGTATCAGTTTTGACATGAGAAAACTTTTTCTGACAATTACATTGACATTGACATGCTGATATTTTGTCTTTTGCTTTGGCACTTTCTTTGGTCAGCGGTTGGAAGGGTGTGGTTAATTTGTGACTGGTCTGAGGTTGGTAAGATCTGACACGTGAACTATTAGATTTAGAAAAGGTTTTTCTTGAAAAATATGTTGCACATGTAGATACCTTGGACCTTTTCTTGGGATTTGGTAAAATACCTTTCCATTTTGGATCATCTAAGGAATAGATTTAAAAACCATTGTTTAGAAAAGACCTTTCTTTCTTTTGAGTTTTGTCAGATGAGTTAGGAATGGATGTTGAACTGCACATTCCTTATTGCGTGGTTTCTTGATGAGAGAGTTTTTTGAAAAATAGTGAGCAAAAACAAACTTTTCTGGACTCTTAGATTTTGGAAATCTGGTATGTTTTTTGTTTTTAGGAAAACTTTTTCTATTTGTGCCTCGAGAATGAATATCCTATTTGAAAACCTTTTTTGCTAAAGTTTTTGGAGATCCGCAGTCATTAGTGTTTAACTGCGGTTTTCTAGAGGCCTTTGAAAAGTTTGACACCAAGGGCTTGACTCATCAGAACTTGAAAATTCAGGATTTTGCAAACATTGACCTACTTCAAAATTTTATATAGGTATTTCATGGTGAATTGGTTGAAGAGTCACAGATCCTTTGATTGTTGATTCTGGTAAGGAAGACTTAGCTACCGTAGCGTAAGTCTGTGTTGTGACTGGAATGGGGTTTTTTTGAGAATCATGACAGAGGTGAGAAGCATTGCGGTCTAAGGACAAGGATGGAAAGTCCTGTGAGACTTCAAGACTTTCTATGACAATTTCTTCATCAACAACAGATGAGATCTGAGAATTTAGACTGATTGTGCCACAGATAAGAGGTTGATCACATGTGTGATCCGAAACCTCAGGCACAATTTCCTCAATGATACAATTATTACTTAGATTATGAAGTCTACCAAAGTGTGTTCTGATATCTTCGGGAAAATTCTTATCATTGACTGGAAAATGAAATTCTCGGCCTAGAGGGACATAAAGTCGATCTTTGTTAAACCGGGGTGAGGAATCCTCTACGGTAGGATATCCATTGGACCAACTCCAATTGTATGTATTGTCCACAGTTCCATTATTAACTAAATTTTCAATAGCTTCACTTTCATTGAGCAACTTTTCAATTAAAAGATTTAAGCGTATAATCTCACTCTGAGCTAAATCTCTTTGGTTTAAAGCTATTTCTAGTTGAGTTTCACTCAACATTCTTGCATCTTTTTCTAACTCTAAATCTCTTTCTAACATAGCCATTTTGAGTCTTTTGTTGTCCAGTCGTCCTCGTACATGAAACATCTCTTGGGACGCTATGTTCTTCTCATCTAAGGCTTTGTTGTAGTCTGAAAGGAAGGAAGCACATGTGTCATTAAGATTGTCTATGAAAGGTTGACAGTCATGCATGTTATAATTTAGAGTTTAGATCATGAGTTTTACCTGATCAACAATGCTTAGAGTTTCATCCTTTTCCATGTAGCAGTAGTTCCTTTCCAGTTTCGTAGAGCCATCATTATCAGCAATTGCTAGCATGCAGATCTTGCCTTTGCCTTTGATGTTGCTGATGTTTTCTTCTTCATCCTCGGATGACCAAACTTGATGGTCTCTTTTAACATGAGCTACATATGCCCTAGCTTTTTCCTTTTCCTCGATTTCTTGAGCCATTCTAAGGTAGAATGCTCTGTCTTTCACTATGTTGTCTTTGCAATGCTTTACAAAATGATTCTCTTTGTTGCACTTGTGGCATATTACAACATCTCTTTTGTCTTCTGAAGGGGTACCGGAGTCAAAGGTTTGAATGGAATACGGTGTTTTCTTTGGTTGAGTGTTTTGAGATTGCAGTTGTGGATGTGAATTTTTAGGAAAACGAGAGTGATTTTTTATGGATTGACTGAAAGGTGGTTTTTTGAATTGTTGATTCTTGCGAAAAGAGTGAGGTAGTAGTCGGTTGAACTGTTTACTAACTAGAGCAATAGCCTTCTGAAATTCTTCTTCATCATCATACTTTGAGTCAGCTTCGTATGACTGTGGTGTGGTGTCATACGATGGAGAGTAATACTGGTTGTGAGGAGCTTGTGCTACAAGAGTAAGTGGTCCTCCGAAGAAGGTCGGCTGCCCTCGCATGCTATTTATAGAGGCTGAAGCCTCGCATTACGTTGGGCGTAATGCTTAGCTACGCGAGGCGTAGTGCCAAAAAAACGTCATCGCTTACGTATGTGAGGCACTCAAGTCCGAGGGGTTCATGCACCGGGGTATGCTGGGTGTACTTCGGATAAGATCAATGACTCCTTCGGATATACATCCGAATTAAAGATTAAATATATATTTTAATTATTTAATAAACTTCAAAATTTCATATCTTCCTCATATGAACTCTGTTTTCGATGTTCTTTATATCCACGCATAGGTGAGACTACGCTCTACAACTTTCATTTAGACTTCGTCAGCTAATTTTAATATTATTTTTATTATTTATTTTTAGTAGGCCGGGACAGGAAAACTCCGTTATAAATTCATAACTTCTTCATCTGTCGTCCGTTTTCACCTATCTTTTTATCGTTTCACTACTATTAACGAGATCTTCGATTCTCGTGTAGATTGTTTCGGCTAAAAATCATTCTATCTTAATTTCACATTGTACGTCAGTGTCGTGTCGGTTCTGTCGCGAAACTTCGTGTAACGTCCCAAAATTCAAGGCCAAAAATTTCATTTTTAAATACGTCCTTATAAAACCAAAAGTGTAATAAAACATCTGTAATATCATGTCATGTCAAAACCAAAGTAGAAATAATCAAACATGTTATCATAAAACAATATCAGAGTGTAATCCCAAAGATCTCATGTGCGGAAAACCATAGTGTGATGCGTTGCGATCAAGCCGGCTCCTTTCCTTTAAACACGAAGTACCTGAAACCAAAACTGAAAACTGTAAGCACGAAGCTTAGTGAGTTCCCCCATCACACCTCACACCATATAATCACATAACATACATATATTGTCAGGCATATCTGGGTGCCCGACCTACCCCTTTGGTCCTCTCGACCGGCTACTGACTAGCATATCTGGGTGCTAGTCTCCCCTTCGGTCCTCTCGACCGGATACTGACTAGCATATTTGGGTGTTGGTCTCCCCTTCGATCCTTTAGTCCGGATACTGACTAGCATATCTGGGTGCTGGTCTCCCCTTCAGTCCTCTCGACCGGATGCTGGGGACTATTTCACCCCTACCACTACCACATAACACGTATCACATAATCTATTTAACATGGTTGGGCATGAATGCCCCTTCAGCCCTATCGACCGGTAACCTAGGGACTATCTCCCCTACTATCACTAGCACATAGCATCATATCATACAAACACATAAACATAACACAGGTAGTAGCAACCCTAGATGAATATCATAGAGACAATCATCTAATCATACAATTCCTACTAGTGGGCCGGCATTATGGCCTTAGACCCACTGCTACTAGAAGGTAACTCACCTGACACTGCTGAAGTCCCGAAGACACAATATTCCCACACTTGCTGGAGTCCCGCAGACTCAACCCCAGCTGCTGGCCGACAGATTCCCGAACTGTCAACACCAAAATAACACCCAATTAATAATTGGGTCCCAATACATAAACATATGTACATTATTTGGGTAATTACTACATTACCCCTAGCTTGGCTTATTCAAGCCCAAGGCCCAAACCATAGGCCCAAAGTCAATTAGAAATTAAAGCCCATCATATGGTCCAATTTTCCAAATTGGGCCCAAGCCTATACATGGTCTTGTTCTAAGGCCCAACATTATATAATCATTAAGGCCCAACTATGGCCTATGTATGGCCAAATTTTCCAAATTGGGCCCAAGCCCCATACATGGGCCTTACCCTAGGCCCATTAAATTTTTCTAGTCCAATTGCTTGACTTTGGATGGCCCATTAATAACCTGATCATCAAGGCCCAACAAGAAACCGAAGTGAAATTAGGGTTTCACATAAAATGATGATTATGGTTAAGTTTCCTACTTAACCGATTAAGGATTTAATCCATTAAGGACTTAATTCATTAAGTCCAATATTGCTTAGATTAATTCTTGCCAATCATTATTATTTAATATCTCAAGTTATTAAATAATTCTCGTGTGTGTGACCAGATTAATTCTTAAAGTTAGGTTTTCATTGGCATTAGGATTTTCCAATCCAAATATTTGCCCACTTATCAATTTGTTGGCCTTTTATGTCAATTAGGGCTTTATTGGGCCTTTTAAGCCCACTAAAATCTTAATAAGCTCATTAGGGTTTTATTGGATCCATTAGAGTCCATTAAGCTTCATTAGGCCCATTAGAGCTCCTTTGAGCTCATTAGGGTTTCAAGCATCCCAAAACGAGTAGACTCACAAGACAAGCACACCGCCACCCAACACGGCGGCCGATGGCGGCAGGAGACGGCAGCCACCACCTCACGGTGGTGGTTATGACTTTCTTTATTCCATTTATGTTACATTTACATCACTAAACCCCAAAATTATGCACACACACACACACTAATACAAACACCTATACACAATAATCTGGTGGCCGACAGCGGCAATAGCGAATCTGAGATGGCAGCCACCACCGTGAGGTGGTGGTAGCGGCGACTCTGTTGGTTCCTCGACAAGCAGTGACAAAGGAGGCGGTCGGCGACGGCTATAGCTTGGGAACGAATCACAGGCGAAGGAACGTGATGGGTTAAGGAACCGTGAGCGACAGGAGCGGTGACTTCGTCCTCTCATCGGGATTGACCACAGCGGCAGCAACGATATCGTCTTCTCGATGTGACACATCAGCAGAAGATGAAAAGGAGGTGTGGTCACGAATGACAGTTGCGTCGACAACGGGACGGACTCCCGCTGGTGGTCTTCATCGCCCCCACGATGGAATTGAGACAGTGCTGTGACGGGTTGGTCGTCGGCAACGAGAGAAATGGCGGTGTCTGGCGGTCTTGCTCGATCGTAAACACAAAGGTGGGGTGATTGGTTCTTGATGCAGGCGGCTGAGGAGGCTCTCAACATGGTGGTGGCTGTAGAGAACTCTAGATAGAGTTAGGGTTTGTTCATCTAGGAGGGAAAGAATGCACGGGGTTTAAAGTCCCGTATCCCATCCAAACTTTCTACAAATTTATCACCTCTAGTCCCTCCTTACCATATCTTTTTCAATTTAAATCCAAAAGTTACCCTTTAGCCCTCCCTTCCATAATTCCTTACAAAATAAATCCCAAAATTACTAAATAGCCCCTCCTCCATAATTTATTCTTAAATTGAATCTAATACTTACACTTTAACCCCCTCCTTCATGATTTATAACTTTTAACTCCTCGAACTAACGCCTTGCTTATTTATTCTTGATTTTAGGGCTTCTATACGTTTATTTATTTATTTTAGGCTACCATTCGTTCACTAATTTATTTATTTAACTAATAAATAAATGGGTGTTACAACTCTCCCCCACTTAAATTAGATTTCGTCCTCGAAATCACTCATTACTATTTCTTATATGCCAAACCACTTCTAGTAACATGGTCACCATCCTGGGCACACCCTAGCCTTCCCAGGGTATCCATGACCAATCCTCATAAAGCCCTAAAAATCTGTAGATGAATGAATTCCTCGCGACAAGTCCACATCTACTACGTCTGAAATCTGTTGTATCGAGATGGTCTGAATCCCAGACAGACCACTCATACCGAATCATTATATATGGTACCAGTCTACTTATCCCTCAACTAACTATCCAAATTCTGAAAACTTGAGGTTCCCACTATAAAACAGGGTCAAAGACCCACTTATCCTTGCAGACCACTTATACTTATCCAAGGATCAGATACTCCTGCTGTGAGTGACTTGTCACTCCCCAAATCATCTAGCTATTCCGTCCGTACTCGCAACTTGAAGCACAAATGCTAACACTGCCCAAATGCTAAAACTGCTTAATCACTGAACTGCCTAAAGTAGTATGCGGCTACATAGCCGCTTCCCAAAATCTCTCGAGACCTTCCTGGTCTAAATTCATCCGTCAGTCCTCTGAAACATCGGGTTCTGGCCCGGTCGCCGAGCAGAAAGGGCTCCCACTTAGTCGCCTCACACGAATTTCGAAAGAAATCCTTCTCTTGAACTAGTTGCCACTAGTTAGCATGCCACTAAGGCTCTGATAACCTTTCGATCTAATTGTTCAAGTCCATGTGTCAAATCCCGACGTCACCAAATCCAAGGCTAATAGTGATTGCTACCTAACCGATGGTAGCCTTATATCACAAGCAATCTTATACGGTCCATTGCTTCCCTGATCCCATAACTGTAGT
This sequence comes from Lactuca saligna, assembly GCF_052625555.1. Classification (NCBI taxonomy): domain Eukaryota; kingdom Viridiplantae; phylum Streptophyta; class Magnoliopsida; order Asterales; family Asteraceae; genus Lactuca; species Lactuca saligna. The sequence continues at coordinate 97,076,273 of NC_136423.1, forward strand.
GGCACTCCTACAGTCTTATCACTGGCTCAGCCAGAGCTAATCCATCTGGGTAATACCGAAATCTAATATCTGGATTTCCATATTCTCACTGTTGCACCCGAACTGGTGGGTACTATTGTTCCTTCCGCGTTCTAACAACACGCTCATGCCATCTACCAACCTAGTGAATGCTACAGCTACACCCGCAAACTTACAACACTCTAACACTATCTGACTGCCTGGTGAATGCTACGACTACACTCGCATACTTATAACACCCTAACACTATCTGTTGCTAGTGAATGCTACGGCTACACCCGTAGACTTACAACACTTTCCGTGCTAACTGAATGCTAGTGAATGCTACGGTTGCACTCGTAGTCTTACAACACTTTCCATTCTATTTGACCGTTAGTGAATGCTACGGCTACCTCTTACAACACTTTGCATACTATCTGACCGCTAGTGAATGCTACGGCTACCCCCGTAGTCTTACAACACTTTCCATCCCGGGTCGAACACGCACTCGACCTAACCCTCAACTGAATTCGAGTCCTAACCGGAACTCTAACCTGGTTTCCAAAACCTGCTATCACATGAACCCACTGTATCAATACCGCACCCATGCCCGTGATCAACCGTCACGATAAACCACGAAATCATCCACACCCTCTGGCAGGGCGAGAATCGGTGCCTCGCACAACCACTGTCCGAGAGCCTCGAAGGTCGCCTGCTGCTCGGCCCCCAACGAAAGGCCATCGACTTCTTGGTCATTCCGGTCAAAGGAACCACAATCTCGGAGAAGTCCTGCATAAATCTCCGGTAATAACCCGCTATACCCAGGGAATTCTGAATCTCAGATGGAGATCTCGGAATCTCCCACTGTATTACGACCTCTATCTTGGCCGAATCAACTAGAATACCCTTCTGGTTGACAAGGCGGCCAAGATATTGCACCTTGCGCAACCAGAACTCACAGTTGGATAACTTTATAAAAAGTCTCTCCCCCACTTAGATTCGACTAAGTCTTCACATTACACGAAAATTGAAGGACTCCGAATCCTTCTCACTTTCTACTATCCTACTGATGACAACCTGTGCCTGACAATGCTAGCGTTTAATCGCCGATTAAACCTTGAGATCTCCCATCCTCGGAAATCTCGATGAGTACTCTTGAAATCTGATCTAGTCTGACACCTCAATCCATCTAACATGCTGTCAATTGAAGACCTTAATCTTCACTCTAGCTGACGAATCCTTGTTCCCAATCCCAATCTTGCAGTACGACTGAACTCTAACCGAACACAGCTCATGCGAAAATACAATTCTCTTGATCATCCAGTGACCAACCACTTATGCATCTATCATCCGCGACTGACACTACCCTCTTCCTGTCACCAGCTCCCTCCTAGCAACGGTAGTGCCTTAAACTCCAAAGTTCATCCATAAACAATTTCTGACCATACCTGAACAATGATAGAACCTCCGAACGCTGACTTCATTGGAGAACAATCACTCCAACCCTGATCGAGTATCCTCTAAATAATACTCCTGCATAGATCCCGACAAGGATCCGAAATGATAACGATATGCGCGGAACCCACTTCTCAAGATGCATCTCTCTTTATGTTCATCAAGGACCTTTTGGCATGCAGGATGGCATATATGATCCTTGGTAACCTAAACACTAGCAGAAAAATCGACCCAAGGTCTGACTTATCCAAACTCACTCACAATTCCAAAGCGGTACGTATTCCAAACAACCACCTAATATCATAGAAGATGACATACCCACAACATCTGGAGGAATACTGACCTCATTATGCTGATATGACCAATCCTGCTACCCTATAGCAGCCTAAACCCTTGGAGTGACAAACTCCCTCGTGTACTTTCTCATACGCGCTGCACTGCCTCAGGCCATGTTGGCCTTTCATCTGATGATTAGAAGTCATGGGTCTCTTCTCGGGACCCTCTACTATACGCACCTGGCACACATCTCTCTTTCCAGGGCACTCCCAAATCGATCCCGCATTTGCAACTCTTGGAAATCGTATCCTTCAGGGTCTGACACCCTATCACGCTCGCTAGCTCTCTTGCCAATGACTAAGCTGCAATAACTGGGACATCCTCTGTCCCTAAATTGGGTCACGAACTCTCCCCTGAAGCTTCTTAGATTCTCCAAGACTCTCATTGATTCGAGTATGGATCCTGTGCTTTCAGTAGTATGGGCCCAATACTACCTTCCACACCTATCCATACTTTCCTCAGCAATCCTCCCGGATCCTCCAAGTCACTTCCTCAACTGGTAAACCCAAGTCTAACTGAGCCTCACTACTAACTCACTGAAATATACCCTAGGTTCCCGAACTCACCCAGTCCTCAACTGCTGAAAGATTCCCAGTAATGTCAACTAGCTACCTCATGAATATAGCCACATGCAACAGAGATCAGATAATCCTTCAAGTAACAGACTCATCCCTATAACGGTTAGACTCAAACGAGAGCTGCGCAATAGGGTCAAATCTATCACTCTGAGATTATCCAGCCTGTGCCAATGTGACTTAGCATATTCACTTAATAGCTAACTCACATTACTAAGAGTCCCACAAAGCAAAAAGCAAGCAGCATTCAGACAATGGAAAATCTAACCATCATGTTCCAATCAAATCATTTTATCCTCTAATCAGGAATCTATACATGATATTCAAAAGCTCATACAATCAGGCATAACCTAAATAGGCTATCCTATCACTGACTGATCAGTACTAGCATGCAAGTCTACAAGCACATATAATAGGCATATAAGGCATCCTCCTAGATCCTTAGCCCTAATCTAGCATGCAGTTCTCATAAGCCTATCATATCACAACATCTCATAGCATGTACGGATATCTTGGGGAAAACTTACTTGAGCTCAGCTGATTGCAAGCATCACACACCTTGTTCTTTTCAAAGTCATTTTCTCTTTTCGAACTTCTTTTTATAAAATGCTTTTATTTTTGAAAATTTTCATACCAAGCCCTTAGTTTGAGTTCAGACACACTCGAGAGTATGTCCGAATCCCTCAAACCAAGGCTCTGATACCAACTTGTAACGTCCCAAAATTCAAGGCCAAAATTTTCATTTTTAAATACGTCCTTATAAAACCAACAATGTAATAAAACATTTGTAATATCATGTCATGTCAAAACCAAAGTAGGAATAATGAAACATGTTATCATAAAACAATATGAGAGTGTAATCCCAAAGATCTCATGTGCGGAAAACCATAGTGTGATGCGCTGCGATCAAGCCGGCTCCTTTCCTTTAAACACGAAGTACCTGAAACCAAAATTGAAAACCGTAAGCACGAAGCTTAGTGAGTTCCCCCATCATACCTCATACCATATAATCACATAACATACATATATTGTCAGGCATATCTGGGTGCCCGACCTACCCCTTTGGTCCTCTCGACCGGCTACTGACTAGCATATCTGGGTGCTAGTCTCCCCTTCGGTCCTCTCGACCGGATACTGACTAGCATATCTGGGTGCTGGTCTCCCCTTCGATCCTCTCGTCCGGATACTGACTAGCATATCTGGGTGCTGGTCTCCCCTTCGGTCCTCTCGACCGGATGCTGGGGACTATTTCACCCCTACCACTACCACATAACACGTATCACATAATCTATTTAACATGGTTGGGCATGAATGCCCCTTCGGCCCCTTCGGCCCTATCGACCGGTAACCTAGGGACTATCTCCCCTACTATCACTAGCACATAGCATCATATCATACAAACACATAAACATAACACAGGTAGTAGCAACCCTAGATGAATATCATATAGACAATCATCTAATCATACAATTCCTACTAGTTAGCCGTCATTGTGGCCTTAGACCCACTGCTACTAGAAGGTAACTCACCTGACACTGCTGAAGTCCCGAAGACACAATATTCCCACACTTGCTGAAGTCCCGTAGACTCAACCCCAGCTGCTGGCCGACAGATTCCCGAACTGTCAACACCAAAATAACACCCAATTAATAATTGGGTCCCAATACATAAACATATGTACATTATTTGGGTAATTACTACATTACCCCTAGCTTGGCTTATTCAAGCCCAAGGCCCAAACCATAGGCCCAAAGTCAATTAGAAATTAAAGCCCATCATATGGTCCAATTTTCCAAATTGGGCCCAAGCCTATACATGGTCTTGTTCTAAGGCCCAACATTATATAATCATTAAGGCCCAACTATGGCCTATGTATGGCCAAATTTTCCAAATTGGGCCCAAGCCCCATACATGGGCCTTACCCTAGGCCCATTAAATTTTTCTAGTCCAATTGCTTGACTTTGGATGGCCCATTAATAACCTGATCATCAAGGCCCAACAAGAAACCGAAGTGAAATTAGGGTTTCACATAAAATGGTGATTATGGTTAAGTTTCCTACTTAACCCATTAAGGATTTAATCCATTAAGGACTTAATTCATTAAGTCCAATATTGCTTAGATTAATTCTCGCCAATCATTATTATTTAATATCTCAAGTTATTAAATAATTCTCGTGTGTGTGACCAGATTAATTCTTAAAGTTAGGTTTTCATTGGCATTAGGATTTTCCAATCCAAATATTTGCCCACTTATCAATTTGTTGGCCTTTTATGTCAATTAGGGCTTTATTGGGCCTCTTAAGCCCACTAAAATCTTAATAAGCTCATTAGGGTTTTATTGGATCCATTAGAGTCCATTAAGCTTCATTGGGCCCATTAGAGCTCCTTTGAGCTCATTAGGGTTTCAAGCATCCCCAAACGAGTAGACTTACAAGACAAGCACACCGCCACCCAACACGGCGGCCGATGGCGGCAGGAGACGGCAGCCACCACCTCACGGTGGTGGTTATGACTTTCTTTATTCCATTTATGTTACATTTACATCACTAAACCCCCCAAAATTATGCACACACACACACTAATACAAACACCTATACACAATAATCTGGTGGCCGACGGCGGCAATAGCGAATCTGAGATGGCAGCCACCACCGTGAGGTGGTGGTAGCGGCGACTCTGTGGGTTCCTCGACAAGCAGTGAAAAAGGAGGCGGTCGGCGACGGCTATAGCTTGGGAACGAATCACAAGCGAAGGAACGTGATGGGTTGAGGAACCGTGAGCGACAGGAGCGGCGACTTCGTCCTCTCATCGGGATTGGCCACAGTGGCAGCAACGATATCGTCTTCACGATGTGACACATCAGTAAAAGATGAAAAGGAGGTGTGGTCGCGAATGACAGCAGCGTCGACAACGGGACGGACTCCCGCTGGTGGTCTTCATCGCCCCCATGATGGATGATGTGTGTAAAACCAACTAGTTTTAATCCTACTAACTTAGACACAAAATAAACACACGAAAGGCAGTGTACCTATCGATTAGTAATATAGATCAAGCAAGTAGGGTATCGAACACAGGGAACGGTAAACAATTAAAATAAATGCTAATATTATCTAAATAAAACAAGTAAAAAAAAGAGTTTTCTCTAGTTTTGCAAGACTAGAAACTTAAATACTTTACTAACACGCAAACTATGCAACTAATAGCTAAGAAAACAAAGATCAACTAAATTCAATGATTAAAAAGGCCTTCTGTTTAGGTTCGAATCATTTGTTCCCATGGATGATTTTATGGTAAATATATTGGATTAATTCTTCATTGGTTACCGACTAAAGTGATTAGATTCACATTCGTTATAGCTAATCCTTAGAAAACATATTAATTCAAGCAATGACCAGTTGTCTAAATTAATGAATTTCCTAGTTTGTTGATTCGGGTTTAGAAAGACTTGTAATTAGCTAATCAAATTGGTGATTCAATTAACCTCTTGTTGATGGTGTATCACACAAGCTCACACATTAACTTACGTATCTTCAAGTTAATTCTAGTTTCACATTCGTTATTCCTAGACATACAACTATGTGGTCACATAAATCATATGAAATTAGCAATTAAGAGATGCTCATACAACTTAATTACTGATTTATTAACAGAAGAATAGTTATTGTTAATACATAAGGTTCTTTAACAAGCTTAATAAAACATAATCACCAATTAAAATTAATCCTAATCAAATAATCAATCCATGTTCACGAATTCATCTACCTAAACAGAAGTTATGAGTTTTTAGCTCATGATTACAGCAGAAACAAGCACAAAAACGAAATCAATTGGTAAAAACATAGTTCAAACAAGAGATTAGGTAAGAGTAAACTTGACTTTGATGCTCCAAAAATTCTTCAAACTTTTTTTGTAATTCTCTCTCTTTTTTTTTAACATGTAACTCATTTTTTTTTTCACTCAAAACCCTACATGCTTAAGTAGGGGCGCTCAACTTCAACCTTTATTGGTTAACGATAATAATTTTCCTGGATACATTTCTGGTACACGATGCTAAACATATTGCATCCTTCAAACTAAGCAAGGTCGTGTTTTTGTCCCATGATTTCACTAGAATAAGGAAGCCACAAATGCACTAGAACGTATATAGGCTCAACTAAACATTTGGGTTTTCATGCAATCATCAAATATAATACGAGCATAATCCATAATTGCTTTACCAGAATTTTCTAAATTAATCCTAGCAAATTTTATGCAAAACTTTAAAAATTAACTAGTGTAACCAACCAACCCCCTACCCCACACTTAATTTATGCAATGTCCCCATTGCATATCATGCATGATAAAGAACAATAAAAATAAGGAGAGAATTGGAACAAACTCCCTTGGGATAGTAGTGGCGAGGTTGATATCTATTCTCTTCAGCTCCATCTTCAATTGACTTTAGACATGGGAACAGCTCATCCATGTCTTGGGTGTCAAAATCTCGTGTGGTACAACTCCAATTATAAGGGACAAACTCTTGGAAATGCTCGGAAAATGATCTTCAAAGAATAGAACCAATGCCCATATCAAATGTCATCAAATCTTCAGCTCAAAAGTAAGAAGAATGAGCGACTCGTCGAGTAAGTATGTAGACTCGCCGAGTTGAAGCGTAAATGGCAGAAGAATCGTGAATTTTCACATGGACTCGGCGAGTCCATAAGATGCACTCGGCGAGTAGACCGTTGTGTGACAAAAATTTTATTCTGCCCAAGTCCGTTTCTAATGTATGGGGGTTATATAACCAAATAATTTCCCTCATTTTTCTTTAGGTAATAAACACTATATAACCCTTCTATCAATTGGACTCATAGCTTGACTCAAAACTTCATTTCCTCTCTCGCCTAGACTTGATTTCTCGCTTCGTCAGCCTTGACTCTAGACCCTCACATGCATCCTTACACTCAAACTGAAAAGATCAAAAACAAAAACCAAGTAATAAAAAAATATTAAAATAAAAAAAATCCTAAATTATCCTTAAACACTAGAAGTTTAGAAAGAAAAAGAAAAAAAAAACTCTAATGACGGGTTGCCTCCCGCAAGCGCTTCTTTTTGTGCGAGTCTTTAGCTGGACTCCCAACCTAATAAACTTCCAATAAACTCAATGCCAATCCATCCGTTGCATTAAATATTTTCTTTGGACCAATTTGTGAAATTTGGCTCTTTTCTTCTAGAATTTGCCAAACAAGCTTGAATACATAAAACCCAAGAATTCTGACAAGGGTTGGAACTGGTTGGATACTAATCAAAAATGGATCTCGCTTCAAAACTTTCTCCAAAGTTGGAGTCGTCACCCCATGCTTCGAAACACAAACCGGAAGAACGAGGGGCCATGTCGTGGTAATGGTCAAACCACAACTTGGTTCCTGCAATTCAGCTTGTTCTTGTTCTTCGTCCGACCTCTCTGCTAGCAATCTTTCTAGTTCCTCCAAATCTCTTTCTGGATTAAATTCTTCATCTTGTAACTCAGATGTCCCTTCTGTGTTGGGCAAGATGTTATCTAACCATCTTCCAAATTTCTTCAAATCTTCATCTGAGTCATACTCCCCATCTCCTCGCTCAATTTCCTGTACTACTTCCTCAAGAAAAGCATCAAAAGCATCGAGATTTGGAAAATACATAATAAATAAAAATAAAAATAAACTAAATAAACTTCTGACCAACTCGGCGAGTAATCGACCCTACTCGCCGAGTACATTTGGAATCAGCATTTTATCAAAACACGAAAGTCGTCCGAAATTGTGTCTAGTTTTCAGAACATTTTGAATCTCGTCAATAGGAGTTACGGTTCATGAGATATGGCCAAAACACTGACGAGGGGTCAAGCTGTCCAGCAACATCCTTCTTTCTTCAAAATCCAAGATCCAAGCCTCCAATCGTTAGTTCTGCTTCCTTTTCCTTTCGAGCATGTCTTTGTTGCTGAAAATGAAATATTTAATCTAATTAAGCACCTTTTGTTCATTAAATGAGATAAAATCAACATAAAGTATTAAGATAATGCATGAAGTTTATAACTAAATATGCCCATATCAAAATACCCCACACTTGACTTTTGCTTGCCCCCAAGCAAAACTGAATTTTAGTATACTAATATTACATAAGACAATCCCAATCAAACCCAGCCATTAATCCTACCAATCAATCAAACCATATTGTCAACTTTGTATCCCCAAACAGAAGTCTAAAGATTTTAGTTCATAATTAAGGTAAATAACAGCAAACAAACAAGTTCAAGTTGCTTAATCATATTGATAAAACAAAAGAATAAGTAGAATGATGAAATTGTGCCTTAATTACTGCCGGAATTGAATTCTAGTTGTCTAAATTAACGAATTTCCTAGTTATTGATTCGGGTTAAATAAGACTTGTAATGGTTAATTAAATTGGCCCTTCAATTAACCTCTTGCTGATGTTCATCAAACAATCTCACACATTAACTTACCTATCTTCTAGTTAATTCTAGTTTCACATTCGTTATTCCTAGACATACAACTATGTGGTCACAATAAATCATATGAAATTAATAACTAAGAGATGTTCATACAACTTAATTACTAATTTATTAACAGAAGAATAGTTATTGTTAACACATAAGGTTCTTTAACAAGCTTAATAAAACATAATCAACAATTAAAATTAATCATAATCAAATAATCAATCCATGTTCACAAATTCATCTACCTAAACAGAAGTTATGAGTTTTTAGCTCATGATTACAGCAGAAACAAGCACAAAAACGAAATCAATTGGTAAAAACATAGTTCAAACAAGATATTAGGTAAGAGTAAACTTGATTTTGACTTGATTCTCCTTAAAATTGAATGTAGGGTTGATTCCCTTGCTTCCCACGCTCCAGCAGCACCTTTAGTCGACAATTGGCCTCCAAGGGTTCATCTATCTCCTAGGGTATCGATCTGAAAGTCCCTTTATATAGATTTTCACAAAAAAGAGGCTACTCGGCGAGTCCAATGACCTACTCGGCGAGTCCATCACTTAAAACCCGTGTACGACAAGTCAGCGCGTCCAGAATCGCGAAACTTCTGACCAACTCGGCGAGTAATCGGCCCTACTCGCCGAGTACGTTCCGAATCAGCATTTTCTCAAAACACGAAAGTCGTCCGAAATTGTGTCTACTTTTCAGAACATTTTGAATCTCGTCAATCGGAGTTACGGTTCATGAGATATGGCCAAAACACTGACGAGGGGTCAAGCTGTCCAGCAACGTCCTTCTTTCTTCAAAATCCAATATCCAAGCCTCCAATCGCTAGTTCCGCTTCCTTTTCCTTCTGAGCATGTCATTATTGCTGAAAAATGAAATTCTAAACTAATTAAGCACCTTTTGTTCATTAAATGAGATAAAATCAACATAAAGTATTAAGATAATGCATGAAGTTTATAACTAAATATGCCCATATCAATGGAATTGGGACAGTGCTGTGACGGGTTGGTCGTCGGCAACGAGAGAAATGGCGGTGTCTGGCGGTCTTGCTCGATCGTAAACACAAAGCTGGGGTGATTGGTTCTTGATGCAGGTGGTTGAGGAGGCTATCAACATGGTGGCAGCTGTAGAGAACTCTAGATAGGGTTAGGGTTTGTTCATCCAGGAGGGAAAGAACGCACGGGGTTTAAAGTCACGTATCCCATCCAAACTTTCTACAAATTTGTCACCTCTAGTCCATCCTTACCATATCTTTTTCAATTTAAATCCAAAAGTTACCCTTTAGCCCTCCCTTCCATAATTCCTTACAAAATAAATCCCAAAATTACTAAACAACCTCTCCTCCATAATTTATTCTTAAATTGAATCTAATACTTACACTTTAACCCCCTCCTTCATGATTTATAACTTTTAACTCCTCGAACTAATGCCTTGCTTATTTATTCTTGATTTTAGGGCTTCTATACGTTTATTTATTTATTTTAGGTTACCATTCGTTCACTAATTTATTTATTTAACTAATAAATAAACGAGTATACACTTCGACAGGTCATAACTTCTTCGTTATAACTCGGATTTCGGCATTCTTTATATATTCGAAATCCTTGTTTCAACTACTACAACATTATCCATGGATATTAGTTTTATCTAACATTTCAATTTGACGCTTATTTTCATACTTAATTCAATTAAGTCACACAGTTAAGCAGAAAACACATAATACTCAAATAATACACTTCTATTATTTCAAAACGAGTTACAAAGGTTAACCTAGACTATTATATCAACATTAATGACAAGCCAAGAAACACAGACTATTAAAATACTATTAAATAAATAATATTATATTTATAACACTTAATTATAAGCTTTTGTAAAATACGTTATCTTATTTAAAACTTTCAATATGTATTTAAGTTTTCATATGAATTTGATAAACAAAAAATAAATTTTATATTTATAGTTAATTAATATAATTTAATATATATAATACAATATTATAAATATTAAATAATACATTTAAATTATAATGAGTATATAAAATAAACTAATAATGTATAAATATATTAAAAAAAAAACTAAAACTGATAACTCAAAATTCATCCGGAAGAAATGAATAGTATAACATTTTGTGATATACTATTCATTTCCCCTAAAATTGGGAAATAAATAGGATAGTGTTGGAGAGAAATACGGAAAGAAATGTAAAAAAGAAATGAAAAATAGAGGTGGATTGGAAATGCAACACTCTTTAGAAACACACATATTTTTCTTGTAGTGAATTAGATAATAAAAAATAAATAAATAAAACCCAAAATCAAATAAGTAATCCTACGAATTTAACAATACTGTTTGTAGGACCATTCCTCTAGTATATTCTAACGGTACATGGACAAAACGGTGATGCCGAGAATATTAAAACCCATAAATTATTTATACTGACGATTATTAGTACTATTGAACGAATGCATATCCTAAGTTCCTATCAACCTAAGCGATGAGTTGTAAAATCAAATTTACCAATATATTCATCCACGGGTTTCATGGGCAGATGTCATTTATAACCAATACCTGGATTTTTGTTAGTAACGGCCACGAAAACTTTGTTTATCTGCCTTCATCATCCCCAATCATCAACGATTTCTTCAAACCCCAAAAAGTAAGCGGAGAGAGAGAGAGAGAGAGAGAGAGAGGTGAACGTTGCCGGTGTTGATCTCAGGCGACGTTTTCCAATCTCCTGCTGACCGACTGTATGTATCCTCAAAACCCTAATCATTTCATTATTTTCCTCAATATAGATATCCCTGAATGTTCTACATTTTTCTTTTTTACCAATTTGATCGAGTCTTTCGTTCAAACGTTTGAATTGTTCCATTTCCATCTTTAGCTTTTATTTATACGTATTTAGCTCCTTTTGCTGTTTGATGATGCTAGACAGCAATAGGGTCCCAGTATTATGCCAATTACAAGCTAATTCATCGGGCCAATATAATTAGCTTTTGTTTCCTCATAGATAAAACATTTGTACAATGCTTATTGCTTTTGTAATGCTATTCGTGAAGCTATTAATTAACAGATGTTCAAGAATTGCTTTGGGTCCATGATATATAGGTTCTTGGCCTAACATTCATGTGTAAATGATATGTCGAGCTAATCACCTTCAAACGTAAAAGAATACCGAAATTGTTATCTGCAAGCGGTAGGCCATTGATATCAATCAGTTACCCTGTCTTGTATCGAATTTGTGCAAGTTGAACTGTAGTACAACGATTTAAACTATTGAAATCTAACAATTTGCGCATGGAGTTGTTTTACTACAATTGAAGATGCTGCACTTTCAATATATGTTAGCTGACCATATATAGGTGATAAATTTCAGGTTCTATTAGCAATGACGCCAGCCTCCGGAGAGATTGCAAAGCGTGTTGCAAACACTGAGACTGCGCTTGTTGCTAGGGAAGACAGTGAATATGAGAGACTGGTTGTATCTAGTGAAGAGAAGGTTGAAGGTGATGACATACACCCTCAGCAAACAGAAAGGGAAAGGTGTAGCTGGTCTTGGAAATGGTGGATTAAGGTTATATCATTGTCCATTCTTACTATCGTAGTTTCAGTCATTTCAGTGAAATGGGGAATGCCAATTGTATTTGAGAAGGTAAAACTAAAGCAATCAAACAATACGTACTATTGTCTATATATGATTAGAACTTATACAAAACTAGCTAATACGTATTTACATAATCATAAAAGTACTGTAGTACAGTGTAATTTTTCTCATGTTGGTGTGAATACAGCTTCTAATCCCAATGATGGAATGGGAAGCCACAGAATTTGGTCGTCCAGCACTTGCTCTCATACTTGTAGCCTCCTTGGCACTTTTCCCAATCGTCTTCTTGCCATCTGGTCCTTCTATGTGGCTTGCAGGGATGATATTTGGGTATGGACTGGGATTTGTTATAATCATGGTTGGAACAACAATCGGAATGGTTTTGCCATATCTGATTGGTCTATGTTTTCGTGATGTCATCCATGTGAGTACCAACGACAGATATTATATAATTTATAGCTGATATATATATATATATATATATATATATATATATATATATATATATATATATATATATATATATATATATATATATATATATATATATATATATATATATATATATATATATATATAATTTAAAATTATTTAATTTGTAGCGATGGTTGAAGAAATGGCCACGGACAGCTGCAATGATTAGAATGGCTGGAGAAGGAGACTCGTTCCAGCAGTTTCGAGTGGTTGCACTCTTTAGGATTTCACCATTTCCGTACACCATATTCAACTATGCAATAGTAGTGACCAGCATCATGTTCTGGCCCTACTTATTTGGATCCATCGCCGGAATGATTCCTGAAGCCTTCATCTATATTTACAGGTAAGGCCTTCCCATTAATGAAACTCTATATATGTTACATATTTGTATTCCTGAATTTACTCAATTTATTAAAAATGTTAAAAATAAACAGGTTCATTCTTGTGTGTTATAATATACTTTCATGCTAATATGAAGATAGGAAATCATATATATGTCTACATTTTTTTAGGAATTGAACATCTCTTGCTGCTTTAATGATAATTACATGTTGTGCAGTGGGAAGTTGTTAAGGACATTTGCGAATGTACAGTATGGAAATCATGAAATGAGTCCACTAGAAATTATATACAATGTTATTTCCTTCATCGTAGCAGCTGTGATGACCGTATGTTTCACAGTTTACGGGAAAAAAGGTCTAACAAAACTTGAACATGAAGAGAAGTGTGGGGTAACTGTAGTTCACTTAGGGCATATACAGTTGGATAGACTTTCGTTGGAGAGACCAAACCAACATGGCCTTCATCACAGCTTGAGGTCGCCGTAGGTTTAATTTTATCGCTAACCATTTGGTAGGAAAAACCAGCAGACAGAATAAGGACAAATGAGTTGAGTATTAAAGTAACCATTGTTTATTTTGTACATGAAGAAGGTTCCTGTACATAAAAACTACACCACCTAATTTGTGGAACTTGTCTGTTCTAGCTATATATCAAATGACAGATTTTCCAGCTTCGTTTATTCCATACTTAATGCATGATTGTCTCGTATATTTAATTGTGTGTGTTATATACATTTATCAATCATTCATCCAATGTTAGTATATATTATATATCATTTTTCATCGTTAATGAAAATGTTGATTGTTGATATGATATATGCTGGAAAATTAGTTTTACTAATTTACTAAAATGAGTTTTTTTATCATTTTTGAGCATGAATTTTGGACTCTAAATGTAATCAAAACAGACAATTGATTATATATTCGTGTTCTCCTCTGTGATATCTTCGTTTCGATATATCACACGTCCAAAACGGATTAAAAATGAATGACAAATTAATTGTTGAAGTATGGTAATTGAAAGAGAATAATAAAGGAGTCAAGTGGGTTTTAACTCATCCCGTATTGGTGGGAGAATGAAAAGGAAATTTGTTTATAACTACAAAGACTAGTTATCATTGTAATATTAATAGAAATCAAGGCTTTCTTTTGTGTATTGTCACCCAAACTAAAACGGCGGAAACGTTCAGGGGCAAAAGACGTTATATGTAACCTTCATCAAGTATAACTTGGATGTATAAATTAAAGGATTATAGAAGAAACAATTATCCAAACAAAGAAAATGAAGTAAAACAGAATTCACACATTCTACCTTAAGTTCACATCCAAACAAGGAAAATGAAGCAAAGCAGAAATCTCACATTCTAAGATCTATCCGATCTTCATTATTTATTACTTAGAAATGTATAAACTAAGAAATCATATTGTTAACCTTTAAGAATCCTTATGATGTACTAAAATGTTACTTATAAGACGTTACTATTATTTCAAAAAAGCATATATTTTCTAGTTATCATTGTAATATTAATAGAAATCAAGGCTTTCTTTTGTGTATTGTCACCCCCAAACTAAAACGGCGGAAACGTTCAGGGGCAAAAGACGTTATATGTAACCTTCATCAAGTATAACTTTGATGTATAAATTAAAGGATTATAGAAGGAACAATTATCCAAACAAAGAAAATGAAGTAAAACAGAATTCACACATTCTATCAGACCTTCATCAAAAATTCACATATTCTACCTTAAGTTCACATCCAAACAAGGAAAATGAAGCAAAGCAGAAATCTCACATTCTAAGATCTATCCGATCTTCATTATTTATAACTCAGAAATGTATAAACTAAGAAATCATAATGTTAACCTTTAAGAATCCTTATGCTGTACTAAAATGTTACTTATAAGACGTTACTATTATTTCAAAAAAGCATATATTTTCTGTTGAAGTTGTTATGTAGTTTTAAATCCCATAAAATCGTTATGCATGCGTGTTAATATACCATGTATTAGTACACTTAGTTTTAGTTCATAATAAACTATAAAAAGACTGCAATATGTTCGTTGTGTTCCTCTTACCCTATGTTAAGACCATCCTATGATCACTTAGTACATACATATTATATCTAGTCAGAAACGAACGGACAATTGATTGTGCGATCCTGTTGTACCCCCACATCCAAACAAGGAAAAGGAAAGTAAAATAGAGCTCACACATTCAATTGTTTACCAGTCTCTCATCGTATATAACTTTGGTGTATATGCTAAGTAATCATAGAAAATACTCCTTAAGACCGAATGATTAGTTATGTTCTTATTTAACGTGATCAGGTACTGTGTAGATGTACCCTTTATAGTGGCGTCCGGTATTGTGGTCATGTACCCATTTTATATTGGAGTCTGGTACGGTGAAGATGTACCCATTTTATATTTGAGGTCCAGTATTGTGAAGATGTGCCCATTTTAGTTCGTTATGTTTCGTTCGTAATACGGTCACGTTTGTAATACTGTTCATACCTTTCATATAGTTAAAGCTATAAAGTATTTATTCTCTATGTATTACAATAAAGTATTTATTCTCTATTTATTCCTAAGGAGCCATATAGTGTTAGTATGCGAAATCTCTCCAAGAATAGTGAATCTCTCCCACATCTCTCTAAGTGTGCTAAATCTCTCCAAGAATAATGAATCTCTCCAAGTATAGTGAATCTCTCCTAAATCTCTCAAAGTATGTGAAATCTCTCCCAAATCTCTCCAAGAATAGTGAATCTCTCCCTAATCTCTCCAAGTTGCAACATCCAAAATTTCAAACAAATTTAAACTTTTAAAAACATGTCAAGTTCATCAAAATATTACAAATTTAGTTTTCAAAACAGTAATTATTAGAGTCTTTTCCCAGAAACATAACATAGTAGGAGGAGCTGTACGATCACGCCTTGACGTTGCCGCGATCCCCTAAGGTACCTGAAACCATAAATTAAAACTGTAAGCCCGAAAGCTTAGTGAGTCACCCCAAAATACCGATACACATACAGTCCACATAACAATATCAACATTAGCATATCATATCAATCAAAACATAACAGCATACAATAGGTCCCCAGCTTTACAAGCTGGACTACCCCCAGGCACTCAGTACGAGTCTGGAATGCCTACTGGGACCTCATCTTGTATCTGGAATGCCATCGAGCCCTCAGTATGTGTCTGGAATGCCTATCGGGCCCTCAGCTCATATCTAGAATGCTCCCAAGTCCTTAGTATGAGTCTGGAATGCCTATCGGGCCCTAAGCTCATATCTGGAATACTCTCGGGTTTATTGGCTACCGCATGGAGCAGTACAACCTCAACCCACCCCACACAACATGTCGACATGTAACAGATAAATGCACATACAGGTAATCAATCAGTATCACAGGCAGCCCTACAGATCTACCCGACTAGCATATCAACTAGCATACATTACTAAGTCAACTCAACATATCAATAACTACTAGGATATCGAATCCATTGGGTCGGCCTTGGTGCCTTAGACCCCTTAGTATAGTGAGGATAACTCACCTCGAAACATCGACTCATAGAAATTAGTTCCAACCTTTGGGTTACTGACACGAATCCCACCACCTATATTGATCACGCATTGCATACATAAGATTTTGATCCTTCTAGAATTGTCCTCAAAAGTCAACAGATCAACTTAGGTCAATGGCCAAAGTCAACAGTCAAGGTCAACAGTCTATGTTGACCTGACTCGCCGAGTTTCCCTGGCTTCTGGTGCACTCGCCGAGTCATCCAGTGACTCGTCGAGTTTCCCTCGTTTTTTGACTGAACTCTAAAGCCACTCGTCGGGTTTCCTAAGCGAAACTCGATGGGTGCATACGCGGGCATATCCTTGGGAAAGTTCATCTGACTTGCCGATTTGTTCATCCAACTCGTCGAGTTTCATGACGATCTTCAGCGGACTCGCCGAGTTGTTCATCCAACTCGTCAAGTTCACGGCTTCCTTCATCAGACTCGCCGAGTCATCCTTGTGACTCGTCGAGTCCGTTTGGTCTTTTTCGATAGAGACTTATTCTGAGCCATGCAGTGGCTCCAATTCATAGATCTAGGCTTCTATGGTATACTTATTACGTAAAGTCACAAACTTTACATACATGCATTGCATTTAAGGATCTAAATGCCAAGTCTAAGCTCTTAATGGGTTTTCATGCCCAAGAGGGACCTCATGCATGATCAATTCTAGGACTTTATGTTTCTAGATCTTAGAGAGGGTTCAGATCTGAAGTTACAACTTCAGATCCAACTCATTATTCACTTATTTGAGGTCCATAGAAAAACCCTAGAACTTCAATGGAAGGAAAACTCATAGAAGAGATGGTAATTTAGGATACCTCTGGAAGATGACAACTGAAAGTAGTGCTGATTTCCCCACCTAACTTGCTCCAACCTCCTCTTCCTTCATGCCTTCTCCTTCAAAATCTTCAAATCAAGCTTCACACACTCAACAAGCACACACACTCGAATTAGGGACTCACTAAGACTGTAAAGAGACCCAAGGGAGGCTAAGGCTCCTTTAAATAGGGACACAAACCCCAGGAATTAGGATTTCACTTGCGAGATCCTACTCGTCGAGTCCCACTACTGGACTCACCGAGTCAGTCACTTAAGTCGCGATCCAATCCCGCTGCTACTCGACGAGTAGGGTAACCGACTCGTCGAGTAGGGCTAAAACCAAGAAACTATAATTTGAACAATACCTGGAAATCGGGGCGTTACACAAGTATAGTGAATCTCTCCTAAATCTCTCTAAGTGTGCTAAATCTCTCCAAGAATAGTGAATCTCTCCCAAATCTCTCCAAGTATAGTGAATCTATCGTAAATCTCTCAAAGTATGCGAAATCTCTCCAAGTATGTGAAATCTCTCTAAGTATGTGAAATCTCTCCCAAATCTCTCCAAGTATGTGAAATCTCTCCCAAATCTCTCCAAGTATAGTGAATCTCTCCTAAATCTTTCAAAGTATGCGAAATCTCTCAAAGTATGTGAAATCTCTCCCAAATCGCTCCAAGTATGTGAAATCTCTCCCAAATCTCTCCACATATCTTAAATCTCTCTCAAATCTCCCTAAATACCTTCCTCGGTCGAAAACATCTCAAAACCGGAAGAGGAAACCCCAAAAGGAACCCTCTCGGTCCGGAACCTCTTGGTTCGGAACCCACCATTGTCTGGACTCCTCTTGGTCCGGAACCCTCTTAGTCCGGACACCTTCTGAGGAACCGAGAAGGTTCTCACCCTCGGAACACTCTTGCTTCAGACCTCCCCACTGCTCCGGAAGGCTTGACTTCGAAAGGAATGACTCCGGAGGGTAGCACGTGATATGTTTCGGAAATACTAGTAGCATTCGCATCTTCGGTCCGGACTTACCCATTTCGCACCGGACTCCGGAATTGGAAAAAGGACTTCGGAACTCGCTCAGTGCCTCCGAAACACACATGCTGGCCCCTTCGGACCCTCGCAGAACCGACCCTCCCCTCCGGAATTCTAAGAGGAGCCCCGGATTTGGTCATAGGGCTCCAAAAATCACCTTTTGACTTCGGATTTTCATCATTTTTGGACTTTTCCATCATTTTAAGGTATATTGAGGTCGGGAATCCCAACAAACTCGTGTTTTTCTTATCTAAGACCCCCAAAACCCCTATTTTTATGCTAAAATGAATTATTTTAAGCATATTTACATAAAAATAAAAGGGTTAGAATTTAGGAAAACCTTATCCTAAATCAAGAAAAGGACAAAAGGATTGACTTTGTAATTTGATGAAATTCCTCATTTCCCATGCAAATCACAGTACTCCATGCTTTATCCATCAAACATCCATGCATGGACCACCAGATCCCCATGCATCAAAGATTCCTTTCCTTTTCTTATACTCCAAAGCAAAAACAGTGAGGGAGTTTAGACTCCACATCCTCTCTCACTTTTCCCCATTTTCTCTCAAAAACTCATCTTCAAGCAAGAACAGAGGATCCCGCTGAAAGGAAATTTCTCAACTTCTTCCTGAGAAATTTTAAGGTAACTTCCTCCACTCATCTAATATTTTATTATATTTCAAGATGAATCCATATTAATTTATTCATAATAATATGTGATGATCATCCTTTGGAAAGCATCCCTCCCAGGGAAGTTCCTCATCTCAGCAAGAGTTTAAGCTTGAGATCTTCACTCCATAACTCCAAACAACTCCTCAACTAACTCAAGGTGAGCTTCATACCCCATCTTTTTTCATGTTTTAATGTTTTTTTGGGGGAGAGTACAAGTCAAATCTTGCCTAAACTCTTAAATGATTACATATATACGTATGTTTGTATGTGTGTGAAATATTATTAAATTATTATTTAGTAATATACACATGAACGAAGGATTTCTAAATTTCACAAAGAACAGAGGATACTTTGAACAAAAGAGCCTCCCAACTATTGAGTGTGTCCAACTTAACCCATTTATCTATGCTTCCATGTTTAAAGATAAAAAATTATAAAAGGGATCTTACTAAGTGGACACCATTTCTAGTGATTTTTCGAAAATAGAAACTTTGTGACTATTTTGCAAACTATCAGGGAGTATTTAATTAATATTCAAGTTTGCGTCAAGATAATATACAAATAGAGCCTTTATGACAGAAACATTTGCATGTCATAAGTTGCTGTCATAAAACTTCCAAGAACATAAGTAATGTTATATATGTCATAAAACAGAAAATGTGTGTCATAACCGGCAGTTATAAATTTATATAAATTATAACTTGACACTTTTTTTTCTCTTGACTAAAATGACTTATTTTTCAATAAACGAAAAGGAACGAATAGGAGCACCTAATTAACGAGCACAATCAACGATATGGAACGAGAACGATATTTTTATTCGATAAGTACGAGTTTCATTATTAATCTAACAAATAATGAATCTCTAATCATTGCTCAAAAGGTTGTTAATATTCTAGTCAGACAAATCTCAAAAGTACCTAAATATAAAAATATTAGTGTATGTCTAAGTCCTGTAAGGAGTTATAGCCAGAGTCTTCTGGAGGGAGAGCGGGAATTTGTGTATAGATCTATACGGGGTTGACACCCCGCACCTTCGTTGTTCGCTACAGCTAGACAGACCAGTCTAGGGTAACAAATGTCTTTTCCAAACCGAGGGCGTTTGAGAGACGCCAAAACGGGCACTCCGTCATGATTAGGATGGTTATAACGACTCACTAGAATATGTTATATTAATTAGAAATTTATGTAAGGAAAAACCTCATAAATAAATTTTGGCATGTTGTGTTGACTGTCCTATACGTGATAGGTGATGGTCCGCATGTGTTGCATTGACTGTCCTTTCTTTTCACCGTGTAGAATGTCCACAATTGCCCTGATTCTTTCTCCTAACAAGCATAGAGTCGTAATACTACTATTTTACAAAGTAAAAAGCGTAGGACTCTATGGAAAATGATTTTCTACGATTTCGATAACGATAAACTAGAACACACAAATATTTTATAACAGAAAATATAGGATTTTCTGGAGAAAACGATTTTCCACGATTTCGATAACGATAAACCAGAACTTACGATTATTTTATAGCAGAAAATATAGGATTTTCTGGGAAAAAACAATTTTCTACGATTTTCGATAATGATAAACTAGAACACACGAATACTTTATAACAGAAAATATAGGATTTCTGGAGAAAACGATTTTCGATAACGATAAACTAGAACACATGAATATTTTTATAACATAAAATATAGGATTTTCTAGAGAAAACGATTTTCCTACGATTTCGATAATGATAAAATAGAACACACACTCAAAATGTTCGACCATAATTCCTTTTTGAAAATAAGGGATTTTTCTTGAGACGGTTGATTATTACTATTCAAATGTACTATTCTCGGACACAGCTCGCTTTTACAAATCACACTACTTTTCAAAATCACTCCTTATAAGGATGAACAAAAGTAATGTCAAGCACACATGACACCATGATTTTCAAGGCAAGACTCCAAACGATTTCATAGAAAATATCTGATTTTCTGAAAGTACAATGATAACGATTCAAAACAAGTATAAATGATTTTGTACAAAAATGCTTATGAACTCACCAATTTTTTAGTTGACGCTTTTCAAAAATGACTTGTATTCTCAGGGATCTAGTAAGTAGGAAACAAGGGACGCTGATGCAAGATCATTTAGCTGTAGTTGAAGTTTTCTACTTATGTATCTTTTGTGTAACTCGAAAAACAAATACAATATGTAAACAATGTAAGCTTGTTATCTCAATGTATGATGTTTAGATTGCTCTGTTTCAATTATATTCAATTGTTATGATACTGCACAATAAAGTTGTCACACCCCGAAAATCGAAGGCGGAAACATTTCCGGGGTTGACTCCACGTTGAGTATCAAATCCAATGCACATAGTAAGTAAAGTAAAGCAACCATTACATTACATAAGAAAAGTTTTATAGTTGTTTCAAAAGTAAAGCTTGCACAGTTGTGATACATAGTATATATAAACAAAATGAAACGGATCTTCATGTACTCCGTCTTCAAGAAAAGGATCTTCGGGTACCTATTCTAACGCTGACCTGAGAACACAAGCGGTTTGAAAATCAGCATAAAGCTGGTGAGTTCATAAGCGGTTTTTGTTTGTGAAAATGTTTCAAGTTTCCTTTTTGTTTCTGAAATGTTATGTACACCAAGAAAATCCCGTATTTTCTTAAAAGTTGGTTATTGTTTCACAAATGTAAAGTATAGTAAGTTTGTACACTGAAAACATGTCTACTCATGTGAAAATGTATAGTTGGTTATCCGACTTGTTAAACTGTTCTGTTTGCTTATCATGTATTCCTAGGAAAGTCCCATACTTTCCTTATTGTATATTACCAATTGTAAAAGATGTAATGTTATCCAGTTTGTTACTCTTTCTAGTTATGTAAGTGTTAGCCAGGAAAGCCCCATGCTTTCCTGCTTGTTGGTTTTCAATGTGAACGATGTAAAAGATGTAAACGTGGTTAGATTCTATGTTTTCCCCCAGGAAAGTCCCATATTTTCCTGAATGTTAATTACCGTACGTGAAAGATGTAAAAGATGTAAAAGATGTATACAATGATTCATTATTACTATAAGTAAATCTCTGTTATCCTAATTGCGTGTTCCATAACCATACGATAGACTGAAACCTGTGGCAATAAGTAGTCCACATATGGCAATAAGTAGTCCACATACTTATGACTTTCGTCACCCTTGAACCATTTCGGTTCGGCTGTAGCTAGCAGCCAGGTGTGGGGTAGTCAGCCCCGTATAGATCTATACACTCAAGTCATGCTCTCTAAATACCAGAGATTTGGTTACGGGTGTAGTCCTCCACTCGCGTATCTCGGTGGAGTGTTCGCCGAGGACGTGTCTCCAATCATACAGGATTAACAAATTTACTAGTAATAATATGATAGTCCTCCACTCGCGTATATGTGTGGAGTGTTACCGAGGACAAAACAGTGTACAGGTATTATTCAAAGGTTTAATGTTATGCTTTTAACTGATAAAATATGGAAATCCATTTGTGAAATATATGTAAAACATAACAGTTTAATGACCTATTTCACAAATACGTGTTACGTGATCTGCATGTTCAAATGGTTATCAGTTGTGGTAATCAGTAATAAAAGCATATGAAATATGAAACACATATTTGAAAACATGTTTTGAGTACAAGAATTCCCTTGTACTTTGCTTGTGTTCCCCCCTGAAAACAGTGAAAACAGTGAAAAAGGGTAGGGGTATGAACTCACCGGACTCGGAAATACGTCGGTTTTGGATACTAGACGTTGGTTCGGGGTTTGATTACTCACAATGTCTTTATGTAAAATGAAATAATGTCCATATATATATATACAATTAGGGATACATTCACTAATTATATAGAACATTACACTCCAACGAGCTTAAACACCTCCAAATGAGCGTTTGGAGTAACCCGGGTGACATCTTCGGACGTATAATGGCACTAGGGACTTGGGACTTGAGTTTACTCCCCAAGAGTAAACATTTTAAGAAGTTTACAGCCACATAACACACTCACACATGAGTTTACGGCCGTAAACTCATGTTGGTGTGATTTTGAGTGTTTAATGGCTTAAATGGACATGGGGATTGATGGAATGGATTTCTAAAATGCCTTGGAATGGATTACATGGAATTATATCACTTAAAAGGGAGTTTCCGGCCAAACACTTGGAGTTTACGGCCGTAAACTCACTCATGGCCAAGGAAAATTGTTTTAAGCTACAAAGGATAATCACATGTGATTCTAGTTAATTTTCCAAGCCTTGTTATGAATTTAGAACACCATTAAACATACTTTTAGGATTTTACGGCCTAGAGGCATGTTCTATGGCCGTAAACTCTCTTATACTCATGAAAAGTTAGTTTTTGATGCTTAAAAACAATCACATGTGATTCTAGAAATTTATGCAAACCATTAGAGTGTATTTGATGCATCGTTAACAAGGTTTAATGAGTTTACGGCCAAGGGTATGTTCCTAGGCCGTAAACTCCTATAAATGACATTTTTGATGTGTTTCAAACCCTTAAACTATTTTTAGATGCATCTAGATTTTACCACAAGGCCATTGGTTGAGTTTCAAGGCATTTGGACATGTTTAAAGGCTCTTAATCCCCATTTAAGAGGAGTTTACGGCCCAAGAAGGTGCCTTGGCCGTAAACTCTTGTTTGTCCCATATAATTCATGTTTAATGTGTTTCAAGTCCCAATTAGCAAGCCTTAAGGTCATATCTAAGTCCCAACTATGATTTGGAAGGGTTTAAGTTCATGAAAACCCCATTTACATGAGTTTACGGCCCAAGCTTATGCCTTGGCCGTAAACTCCTTCAAATGGCTCAAAATCAATGTTTTAAATGTTATAAGTCCTTTCCATTAAGTTATTAAGCCGTATCTAATGTCCAACATTGCTTAGGAGGGGTTTTAGGGCTTAAAAACCCATGTTATATGAGTTTACAGCCCATGAAGGTTCCATGGACATAAACTCATGAATATGGTCTTAATTCATGTTTTGAACTCAAATTTGAAGGCTAAGAAGGTTACAATACAAGCTAGGGAGAGTACCTTAGAGATTTGAGGCCTTAAATTTGAGTTTTGAACCCTTAAACTTGGATTTAGGAGAAGGGTTAGAGAGAGAGTAGAGAGAGAAAGAAAAAGCTTCAAATGAGTGCTTAAACATGTTTATATAGGTTCTAAAACCTGAACACGGTGGAATTCTACCCGATACTGGCGTTAGACGAGGCTTTTGGTCGTACCCGATTGAGTTGCCGTAACCCGATACGGTAAATTCTAGAAATATTCCGATCACTAAAATTGGGTGTTAAAATGTTTTCTAAATGTATTAAGACACCCATTAAGTCATTTTAAATACGTACTAGTTAATGACTTAATCAAACAGAAGGTCGTAAATCGAATTTGGAAACGACGATTGGTTGTACAAATTGTACTACGAAAGAGTTACAAAAGATGGTACGGAAATTTCGGGTTGTTACAAAAGTCACCCGCTTCCGGACGTTTCCGCCGTCTGGTCCGGGGGTGTGACATCTACCAAGTAATAAGTATTGACTCTCTAAACTATACCTATTATAGTTTATTAGTATCTTCTGTTAAGCATGTGATATTCATGAATGCACCCCCTTTGCTCAACATGTTACAAAGGGAGTATGAAATCCTTTTGAACTAACTTTCATATTTATACATATATACAAGATATATAATTAAAATTGAAACGAGAGTCGGACAAATAATTTTACCTTAAGCCCACATCCAGACAAGGAAAAGGAAATAAGGCAAATTATTAGTCCTAAGCCCTTTAAATATTATTTATATAAATATATACATATAAACATGATTTATACACAAAATAAGTTAAAAGAATTTATAAAGCATTTAAAAAGCATTTACCAACAATTAAAAGAGTTTAATAACATTTAAAAACATTTATCAATATTTAAAAGTGTTTAACGATGTTTAAAAGCATTTTTGTGAGTTAGTGTCATTTAAAATATTTAAAGAATTTCATTTATTGTAAACACAATTTCTTATGTTTAGACTTGTATCCCCCCCCCCCCCCCCCCCCTCTTAAAACAGTGAAAAGTGGTAAAACGTAAGGATATGAACTCACCTTATGTTGGTGATTTAATTGAAGATTCGAGTAAGGATGAGAAGTTCCACGAATAAATTCCCGAGACACAAACGAGTCCTAAATGACATATATTGATACATATTCTTATATAATTAGTGTTTAAAACAACTAATCATGAAGGGAAACAACCTTAGGGACTAGGAAACACTTAAAATGAAGTGTTAGAATCACATGTGATTGATCACAAGGAGTTCACGGCCATACCATGAAGGGTTCACGGCCATGCACGAACTTATGAAGGGTTCACGGCTGTGAACACTTCAAGTTCATGAAGATGGTGATGAAAAATGACAAATCAAGGCTGGGATCTAGTAGTCTTTCACGTATAATAAGGTTAAGGATGTAATACTTACGTTTTAGAGGCTTTAGGGTGTTCACGAACCAAGAACAAGTAGGTGTTCTTGGTTAAAAGATGATGATCATGAAGATCTTGAAGGAAAAGTGGGGAAATCAATATGGAATGAAAGAGATTTCAAGTGTACACAAGTAAAGGATGAGACACTTAAGATTTTGGAGTGAAATAAGAGATTTTCTTGGATGATACTTGAGAGAGAATGGGAGTTTTCGGCCAAGGAAAGAATAAGTGAAAGAAAAATGAATCAATCTTATATATATGAAAGAGACTTCATGGCTAAAAGAGAGTTCACGGCCGTGAACTAGGTTTGCGGCCGTGAACCTCAAGTGTTTGGTTCTCTGGTTCACGTGCAGCCTTTTGATCTTGAGCTAATACTTTGACACACTCAATCCTTAAGTGTACCATGCATAGAACTCATCAGAACGACCCTTAACAAGGCTAAAAGGCAATAGAATTAAGTCGGACCTTTGGTTGATTGGATTGAATTTACAAGGCAGAAATTTATGGGTTGTCACATGTGTGCATGCGGGGGATGAAAATGCAAGCTAGCTTGGCTTTGGTTCATTGAACTTGTTTGCAAGTGTGCGTCTTGAGGGCACGAATGCACCACCAGTCGACCAAAAAAGTTTGAGTACCTTTTTGCAATTATTTTATTTTTGGTTACAGTTACAAACCAGAATTAAAGGCTATTAATAAGAGATTTCGGTTTTGATCTACTAACTAATTATGCCATTTAATTGATTGTTACGTTTTGATGTATAATGACATCACTTACGATTTATAGTATAAATAGAGCATCTCCTTGTCAGTTTAGATTGCACCAAATGAATCAAAAACAATCTAATCTTTCTCTCTTATGCTTTTGCTTCTTCTTCCATCTTTTGCTGCAACCAAGGTATAATTCAGGCCAAGTGAGGGCTGGAGCTATGTAAAAGATTTGCTTCCTACTATTGTATCCTGGGAAACAAACACCCATATAGGGCGAATGTGTTTTAAGGAAACTGTGTCAAACACAGGCCTCAGTAACAATTTATTGTTTGTACTTTCATGTAGATCCTAGTGCTCCATTTTTCTTAACAATATATTCAAGTGTCTCTTAATAAAAATATAATGAGGGTTTTATTTCACGTGTTGTGGCGGATTTTACACAATAATCATGCTGTCAATTAGAGTAACCTCAGATTTGATCTTTATGGTTTGCAGTACTTCTTTACCATAAAAACAGATCCTTTAAGGATTTGTTATTTATGTACTTGGCAATTGAGAATCTTTTATGTATACAATAATTATTTACTAATTAACATGTAATTCATCCACTTGTTATTTATTTTCTCGACAGCCTCTAACATATACAAATTATGGATTTGACACATTTTATAGGCATTATAAGTTTCTAGTGATGTCATTTGGTTTGACGAATGCATCTATAGTTTTCATGGACCTGATGAATCGGGTATGTCGTCCATTTTTAGACAAATCAGTTATAGTATTCATTGATGCCATTTTAGTGTATTCTCGGAGTGCCTAAGATCATTAGAGGTATTTGCAAGAGGCTTTGGAGACATTACGCCGGGAGAAATTTTACATAAAGTTCTCCAAATATTAATTCTAGTTAAGGGAGGTCTGGGTTCTTGGACATATTGTCGGTGCAGATATGATTGAAGTGGATTCGGCCGAGATAGTAGCAGTCAGGGAGTGACCAAAATTGAAGACCCCTACCGAAATTCATAGTTTCTTAGGATTGGTAGGTTATAATTAGAGATTTATCAAAGACTTCCCCAAGGTTGCAAGTCTGTTGACCAAGTTGATAAAAAAGCGAAGCTGTTTTTGGGCTAATAAATAGGAGGATGCATTTCAGACATTCAAGAAGCTCGTGTGTGAGGTGTAACATCCCGTTTAAAATAGAATAATTAAATAATAAACCCGAAAACCCAAGAATTTTTTTTATTACTATTTCATAAAATCAAATAATTAGTGGGGTGTTGGTTTCAGGAAGCCAAACGACAAGATTTTAATCTCCAGGGGTTAAAGTGTAATTTCGAGATTTATCTTGAAAAGGATTCGGAAGTCAGGGTGTGTTTGGAAAAATAATGACTTATTATGAAAGGATTTTTGAAGGCAAGGGCTAAAGGGGTAATATCTGGAGCTGAATTGTAAAGATTTCAAAAGACGGGGGCTGAATGGTAACTTTTGGATTTAATTTGAAAGAAAATGGAGAAGGAGGGACTAAGAGTGTCATTATGGGCCAAAGTTTGAATGAAGCGGGATTTATAAGCCATCGACCCTCCGTAACCCTAACCCTAGTACAAACCGCCACCCTCACCTCCCTCCAGCCGCCACCACCCCTTTTTTCCTTCGATCTCCGGTGCCGCTACCCCCTTCTGTCGAGTCGCAGACCACCGGTGTCGATCACCTCGTGTCCATCCTAACACCAGGAAAATGAACTTGTGTGTGTTGTTATCGTCGTTTGCTCATGAGAGCTCTTTGCTGCCTCCTTGACTGTTGAAGCTGGAGGACCACCGAACAACCGCTGCTGTTGTCGTTGCGGTCAACCTTTCTCCTTCTCCTTATTTTTGTCACCATCTATAGCCGTCCGTGACTTCGCCGGTTGATGAGGTGTTGTTGGCGTTCGTTGTACGCCACGAGGAAGGTGGTACCATCCACATTCGTGGCTTGAAATGTGGATGCGCGTGAAGGTGGACCTTCTGTTGAGTAGAAATCACGAAGAACCACCATGGCAGTCGGCCATGGTGGCTGCCGGTGATAACGTTGCATTGCCGACTGACCGCTGTCAGCTGCCATTTTTCCGTCGCCACCAGCCACCGTGGAAGGTGGTTGTGTGTGTATGTGTTTTTCTGTGTACTTTAGGTGTATGCTGCTGTATTGCGTTAAATGTGTGTAGTGTTGTGTGATCAAGAACAAAAAGTGAACCACCACCACCACCGTGAGGTGGTAGCTTTCACCTATTGCCACTGTCGGCCACTACAAGGGTGGTTGTGTGTGTGTTATTTTATGTGTGTGTGTGTGTGTGTTTAATTGGGTATTATTTAATGTTAGCAGTTAGTGAATCGTGAGGCGGTCCAGACGTGCCGAAGGCTCGGGAGCGGTCCAGATAGATTGTAGGCCCTGTGAGGCGGTCCGGTTAGGTTGAAGGCTCATTATGCATGTTGTTTCTTTATATGATATGATTATGGTTGTATGAGGTTGGTATTTGGGGGTAACTCACTAAGCCTTCGAGCTTACATTTATCGATTATTGTTTCAGGTACAAACGAATGACCGCGGGAAAGCGAATGCATGACCGTACACTTCCTCATATTTTGATTTGGATTTTGGGATACTCTGATATGAAACTATTTGAAAATAGATTTGTAATAACTAATGGTTTTGAAATGTTTTAAAAAGTTTAAATTTTTGTGATTTTTTATGGGTGTTACAAGTTGGTATCAGAGCCTTGGTTTGGTGAATTGGAGGAACACTCATGTGAATCCGATCTCAAACTAAGGAAAAGAATTATAAAATATTTTTTTAAATGGTTTTCAAAATACTAAAGGAGGATGTAAGTGTACTATCAGCCGGAGCCAGTAAGTAGACCCCAAAAATGACTTGTTTCAAGCACTACATCATTCCTATGGTGTACATGCAAACCCTAAAGCTTTGGATCTAGTTTGTCTAATGAACATGCAATAATCATCCAAAGCCATAAACCCTAGATCTAGCACACAATAATGGAATTAACATATGAATTAGGGTTTGGATCTTACCTTGATTGTTATGTAGCAATAACAATCTCAATTCCTCCCTGTAATTGGCATCTGAAAGCTTAGTGTCACAAATGTCACACCTCTAATGGCTCACGAACACCAAGAGCAAGAGGATCACTTAGGAGAAGAGAAAGAGGCACCAAAATTCGTCCAAGAACCTTAAGGAAAGCTTAGCCACGTTTTTGGTGCCCTAGGGGTCATTATATAT
The DNA here is from genome assembly GCF_052625555.1 of Lactuca saligna. Classification (NCBI taxonomy): domain Eukaryota; kingdom Viridiplantae; phylum Streptophyta; class Magnoliopsida; order Asterales; family Asteraceae; genus Lactuca; species Lactuca saligna. The sequence goes on from NC_136423.1 coordinate 97,106,106, forward strand.
GTGAGGCTATTAGCGTTTTGAACTAGGAAACCCTAATCTGACTGCTTAGGCCCTAAGCAGCCCATGGACTCCCTTTAGAACACCCCTTGGACGAATTCCTTATGGGCTTCCCATAGAATTCATCCAACCTATGTTCCAAGGTGATCCATATCCCAAATGCAACTATCTTATAATTACAATTCTAGTCCCCTAAGTTGAATCAATGTCTTTTAGTCACAGACTAATTATTCACTAAATATTAATTAAACAATATGATTTTTCCTTTAATATATTATTCATATAATATATTAATAAATAATAATAATTCTCTTTCTCCATAAAACATCCTATCAAGTTGCTTTGGTGAAGGCAACCCTGAAGGACCATGCTCACAATCGAGTCAAGTACATACCAAAATAGTTATGGGCTTAGACACCAATCCAACAGTCTCCAACTTGGATAAGTCTAATAACTATTTTGCGTATGACTTCAGATCTTGATCAGTAATCGTAGCTTTCAAAAGCCATTGTCAACTCTGATCTTATTCGTTTTGACATTCATTGAAACTTTCAATGATTTAGAATTATACTTAATCTTGTAAGCATAATCATGTCTACTAGACTTTTAGTAAATCATGATGAATAATCTTATTGTTATTTATGGTGGACTTGACCAGTGCACAACATTGTGAACTCGATCTCCTAGTCCTTCACATGACTATTTGTCAAGGAATTAGCCTTAAATTTTCAAAGTATCAAGATTTCCATACATCACATGATTCAAATCATATGATTCCAAGCTTTTGTCCAATTGAAACTTGGGCCATGGGAATATTTCCTTACTCATAAAAATTTCTACACTACCATAAATACCATTGCTAAGAATCGCATCCACTTAATATTGCTTATAATAGAAACACAAAGACATCAATTTTTCACAATTGCCATTTCAAGGAAATATAAATAAGACAAAATCAAATTTTATTTTATTGCGGAAAAAATATATTTTTACAATGCAAATGAAAACTATGTTATTACATATTCCTAAGCAATCTACCACAACTCTAAGCAGCAACGCAAAACTCCGATCATCGAATCCATGCGATTGCAATCCATTTCTTCGCAATCAGACTCAGCTCGCTCCTTCCTTTAAGTTTCCTTTCTTTTCTTCGATCCTTTAAAACATCAAAATGTAATCTTATCACATCATGTATTAAGAATATCTAAATAGGAACTTAATAGAGTTAGATAGTGGATATTGCCTAAAGTAGAGTCATACATCTTGACTCTCCCATCTCTTAGATCTCTTAGGCAGTCAAGGCAGCTTCGTAACCAATGTCCCTTCTTTTGGCAGTAGAAATAAATTGTCTCTTCTGGGATGGTACACGAGACTATCTCATACTCATCCTTTCTCTTACGTAGAGAAAACTTTTATATACTTCCAATGTTGCCATTTCCTGTAGAAGGTTGGGATATTGATTTATCAGACAAATTTTTCTCAACCAGTACGCCAAATCATTTCTGATTTAGCAACAATAAGCAAATAAGTCAAATCAATAAGGGTTACGTCGTGGTCCATCATATAGTACTCTCTAATGAACTTACCATATGATTCGGGAAGTGACGGAAGAACCAAGTCAACAGCTAACTTCCTTTAAACATCGACACCCAACAATCCCAATCTATAAATATGTAATCTCATATCCAAGACAAGAGCACATATAGACTTTCCATTTTTTGTGTCTTTTTGTCAACAGGGCTTGAGTGACCTTGAACTTTTCAAGTCATTGAACACGTGGGTCAGGGAGAATTATTGGAGGAGGTGGAGGAAGTGAAGCATGATTTCCATTTCCACAATCCAATCGTGGAACATCATCTTCACGTAGAAAGCTTTTTCCAATGGATTTAGGAAGACCATAGTTGTCAGATTTTGACATCTACAAACGGGAGAAATTTCAAGTTTAGTTGATTGAGTCCTTAATAAAAACACCCAAATGAGATATTAAGGCTAGGACCCAACACAATATCATACAAATTGGAAGAGGGATGCCATAATCCAACTTACAGAACATTTTAAGGTAGGTAAATGACGATTTACCAATTTCCACCATGAAAAAACGAAGAGAATGTTAAGTTTTAGACGTATTCAAAAATCCTAGATCTTTTGAGATTCATTGAACTGTTCAATTGCATGTTTAAATCTCGATTTGCCCCTCGATTTGTGAATGGGATGCCGAAGATCACAAAATAGGGTGTGAATAACCATGCAAATATACATGGTTCCCCCAATGTTACAGTCACCTATTCAATTTGTCGGTTAACCACACACGCTCCACCGAACTATGACAAACATCGAGTCACCCGTTTCCACCTTTGCTTAGAGCTCAATTAGTGTGTCGATTAACTACACACACTCCACTAACGTCTTAGCAAGGGTACAAAGTATAAATCCATGGAATTACATCAATTCACTTTGCCTAAAGTAACTACGATTGGGAATTTTGTAAAACATTTAGTTACTTTATTATTCATTATACTTTTAATGAAGAGAGGGTTTGCCCTATCCTACCTGTTCGGCTAACGACCCTCCACCAATCAAGGAAGCCGTGGGTGAGAGTGGACACCCATTAAACAACCATTTTATAGGTCATAACCTTATACCCCCCTTATAGATTGGCTTCGTGAATGAGGCCTACTAACGGTAAGACTAGCAGTTTAAGTTATACATATACAATATTAGACTTTTAATGTTATATATAGTATAGGGGTGTATTTTACACTTTTAACATACTAGGAGGTTAAATTTTATAAATTACACCTTTAATTAAATTAAATATAAACCATATCATTATGGATTTATTAACTCTCTTTTAATTATACTTTTAATTAACTTAATAAAACCATAAGGGTGTAATTTAAACTTTTCAAAACTAGGGTTTTAGAATTTAAAATGTCAAAAATTAAACTTTTAATCAAAAAATTTTAAACCCAAAACTTGAGGGCAAGTTTTGAAACATTTCCAAACATTAAGGTTTAGAATTTAAATATTCCAGAATTAAACTTTTAATCAAAAATTTAAATGAAAACTCGAGGGCAAGTTTTGAAACTTTTCAAAACTATCTAGATTAAATTACAAATAATTAAAATTAATCAATTAATTCGTAATTATCTAAATTTGACTTAATTCAATTTCTTACAAGATAATTCAAAACAAAATTACAAATAATTAACATTTATTTTATAAAACAAGTAATTATCTTAATTTTGACAATTGTCTTCTATTTTGGCATGGATAATCACCAAATATTGATAAAATTCGGATTTCATTAACGAAAAACGTTTTTGGTAATTATCCCACAGCAAAATAGGGCAAAATCCCGAAAATTTCTCCTTCTGACCATCTGACTCGTCGAATCAGTGATGGACTCGTCGAGTTCCCAGTGGACTCGGCGAGTCTAGGCTCCAGAATGCAAAATTTTCGATTTTCAACAACGAATAATCATGTAAAACATCAAATTCATCAAACAAATAGCCTAGGCTCTGATACCACTGATAGGTTTCAAGCACTACATCATTCCTATGGTGTACATGCAAACCCTAAGCTATGGATCTAGTTTGTCTAATGAACATGCAATAATCATCCAAAGCCATAAATCCTAGATCCAGTATACAATAATGGACTTAACATATGAATTAGGGTTTGGATCTTACCTTGATTGTTATATAGCAATAACAATCTCAATTCCTCCTTGTAATTGGCATCTGAAAGCTTAGTGTCACAAATGTCACACCTCTAATGGCTCACAAATACCAAGAGCAAAAGGATGACTTAGGAGAAGAGAAAGAGGCACCAAAATTTGTCCAAGAACCTTAAGGAAAGCTTTGCCACGTTTTTGGTTCCCTAGGGGTCATTATATATGTGAGGTAATTAGGGTTTTGAACGAGGAAACCCTAATTTGACTGCTTAGGCCCTAAGCAGCCCATGGACTCCCTTTAGAACACCCCTTGGACGAATTCCTTATGGGCTTCCCATAGAATTTGTCCAACCTATGTTCCAAGGTGATCCATAGCCCAAATGCAATTATCTTATAATTACAATTCCAGTCCCCTAAGTTTAGTTAATGTCTTTTAGTCACAGAATTAATTATTGACTAAATATTAATTAAACAATATGATTTCTCCTTTAATATATTATTCATATAATATATTAATAAATCATAATTGTTCTCTTTCTCCATAAAACATCCTATCAAAGGCAACCAAAAGGACCATGCTCACAATCAGGTCAAGTACATACCAAAATAGTTATGGGCTTAGACACCAATCCAACAATACCATATAGTTATTTTATATTGTGATATGTTAGAACATCATGCTAGAGATAGGCTAGGTATGTTCAGGAATTCCATGATAGAATTGCATGATTATATGATGACTGCTAGCCTAGGGTTTTCTTGTATGAGATTGACATCATTACTATAGTTGCTTAGTCTATGCATCATGGTTATACATAATTAAGATCTTATAGCCTGAGAATGCTTGATTTGTCCTGATGTTGTGTTCTTGTTTGATTGGGGGCTTAGGGTAGGATCAGATATTCAAAATTCTATAGGGTCCAACGTTATGTATGGCTAGCATATACTAGCACTGCGGGGTTGGTGGAAGTTTCATGGATGGGTTGTATGAGGTTCAGTCGGCCAGTTATGAGACATTAGCTCCCTCTAGGAGTGAGGATTGAGCGCTCGATATAGTTATATATATGTTTAGGGCGTTGTGGTGATACTTGGGACAAATATGAGTAGACGTCGAAGGTGGTATGGGCCCGTACTACTGGAAGCACATGTCTCATACACGTAACAAGGACGTCACGACCCCTAGGGTTTTGTTGGTAGTTGGTTGTCCGTTGTTGCACGGAATGTCTGATATCTTCCTGTTATGTATTTTTGGTATGGTGGTTACGAAATGATTTGAGGTCGGATCTAGTTCAGGATAAGGAGTTGGCAACCAGGATAGGCTAACATTGACAGAGGATCACGTCAGGGAGATTATCCGGGTGGAGGCGATTGAGATAGTCATCAAATTCCGGAGATGTTTGGGTCTATCAAGACCGCCATGGTTGAGTATATCGATGAACACTATGCAGCCCTTGTTGAGACGGCTATCGCATCAGCTATAGCAGCTGTAACGGAGGCAGGGGAGGAGCTGTTAGAGCTTTACAATACTGGGACTTGTTACTGGGACATTCTGATGAGCAGAGGGTTACAGTTACTTGGGATCAGGGAGATGTTCTGTACTCGTTATTCTGCGGGTTGAGCGAGAGAGGCTAGCACATGAGTTTATGGATTTGAGGCTTCGGGGGTTTTGCTCGAGGCCGGAATGCAAGTCGCGGGGACTCTGGAAGGGAGTGATGATTATGTTCAGTTGGGGTTTTGCAGCTGGAAGTAGAATGGTTAATTGATGGATCGTAATGTCGTTTTTTTAGGGTAATGATTGTGCGCTTTCAGTTTTTCGAGCACAAAGGAGTGAGCAGGCTTGTGACCCCAGGATCAGGTTGTATTCCAGCTCGGGGTCAGTTGGTCGCAGGGGGTGGCGACAATATGTCGGCACTGGTGAGCACAGATGGGTCGATATGGCATGAGTATCTTGTGAGGCGTACACGATTACCGACCCACGCATAGGAGCTAAGATCCATTTCACCTTGGATCTCTTGTATCAGGCGACAATGATTGATTGTGCTATCTATTGTGCTATCGGGATTAGAGACTATGTATTGAAAGTAGTTTGTAGCTCAGTTACTGCAGTTCAGTTGTGGACGATGGAGCTGGTGAGTGAGTCAGGGTGCGAGACCCTGAATGATACAATTTCTACAGCCCGAGGGCGGGAGATTCGTTAGGAACACATTGGGAAGAGGGGTATTATACTGCCCCTTATAGATTGGCTTTGTGAATGAGATCTACTAACGGTAAGACTAGCAGTTTAAGTTATACATATATAATATTAGACTTTTAATGTTATATATAGTATAAGGGTGAATTTTACACTTTTAAAATACTAGGTGGTTTAATTTTATAACTTACATTTTTAATTTAATTAAATATAAACCATATGATTATGGATTTATTAACTCTCTTTTAATTATACTTTTAATTAACTTAATAAAACCATAAGGGTGTGATTTATACTTTTCAGAAAAAAAAACTAGAGTTTTAGAATTTAATATTTTAAAATCAAACAGTTAATCAAATTTTAAATTCCAAAACTTGAGGGCAAGTTTTGAAACATTTTCAAACATTAGGGTTTAGAATTTAAATATTTCAAAATTAAACTTTTAATAAAAAAATTTAATTCCAAAACTTGAGGGCAAGTTTTGAAACTTTTCAAAACTATCTAGATCAAATTTCAAATAATTAAATGAATCAAATAATTAACAATTATCTAAATTTGACCTAATTCAATTTCTTACTAGATAATTCAAAACAAAATTACAAATAAGTAATATTTATCTTATAAACCAAGTAGTTATCTTAATTTTGACAATTATCTTCTATTTTGGTAAGGATAATCATCAAATATTGATAAAATCCGGATTTTATTAATGAAAAACGTTTATGGTAATTATCCCAAGCTAAAACAACTCAAAATCCTGAAAAATCTGGCATCTGGCACTCCGACTCGTCGAGCCAACAATGGACTCGTCGAGTTGCCAGTGAACTCGATGAGTTCATGCTTCAGAAACCAGATTTTCGCGATTTCCAGCTTGAACGATTATGTAAAGCATAGAATACATCAAACAAACAAGGGTTTTGAGCACTACATCATTCCTATGGTGTACATGCAAACCCTAAAGCTTTGGATCTAGTTTGTCTAATGAACATGCAGTAATTATCCAAAACCATAAACCCTAGATCTAGCATACAATAATGGAATTAACATATGATTAGGGTTTAGATCTTACATTGATTGTTATGTAGCAATAACAATATTAATTCCTCCTTGTAATTGGCTTTTGAAAGCTTAGTGTCACAAATGTCACACCTCTAATGGCTCACAAACACCAAGAGCAAGAGGATGACTTAGGAGAAGAGAATAAGGCACCAAAAAACATCCAAGAACCCTAAAAATGCTTAGCCACGTTTTTGGGTGCCCTAGAGGTCCTTATATATGTGATGCTATTAGGGTTTTGAACTAGGAAACCCTAATCTGACTGCTTAGTCCCTAAGCAACCCATGGACTCCCTCCTTAGAGGCCTTGGACGAATTCTCATGGGTTTCCCCATAGATTTCCTCCACTCCAACCTCTATGGAGTCCATTAGCCCAATATCCAACTATCACACAATTGTCAGTTCCAGTCCCCTTTATTTAATTAACGACTTTTAGTCACAAAATTAATTCTTGACTAATATTAATTAAACAATATGGTTTCTCCTTTAATATATTATTCATATAATATATTAATAAATCATAAATAATCTCTTTCTCCACAAATCATCCTATCAAGTTGCTTTGGTGAAGGCAACCCAAAAGGACCATGCTCGTAATCGGGTCAAGTACATACTAAAATAGTTATGGGCTTAGACACTAATCCAATAGTACTTTGATTAATATTGTGCATTGTTGTGATACTACACATGAAGTCATCCATCCCCAAATGTTTCCGTCGTTACAGTTTGGAGGCGTGACACCTAAAGTCTATGGGATTGGGTGTGGTTCCAGGTATATATGAGTAGTTACGAGCTGCTTAGGCTGAGGGTTTGAAAGAAGACCATGTGAAGGGTGAGATAGTGGTCAATCATGAAGCATTTTTGGTGTATGATAGTTGGGAACTTAGTACATTCCATGGGTGACTATGAGTCCCTAAGGTGGATGGTGTTCATGACACAATGTTACGACACACACATAGATCGAAATATTCAATCTACCCAGACATAACGAAGATGTATCGAGGCCTAATACCCCTTGGTTGATACGGATACCATTCGTCTTCATTACCAGAATGCTCTGACTCAATCGCCAATTTCTCGATCAGTTCACGGATTACAGTTGGTGTCATATTACCTAAGGAACAACCATTGGAAGCATTTATCAGGCACATCTCTATAGGTATCAGACCTTCACAGAAGTAGTTATAGAGTTGATCGTCACTGATTCCATGTTATGGGCACCAAACCGGAAGCTTTTTGAATCTCTCCCAATAAGTGTGTAAGATCTGTCCGAGATGCATCCTTTTGTTACTTGTTATATTAGTCTATAATGTGCATTTAATGTTCCTAGTACTGATTTGTCCCTTAGTCGTTGTTTTATTGTATAGTACATAGGACAAGAGCAACATATGCGGCCTTTTCAATCTGTTGATCTTCAGTTGTCTTTTAGTTCATGTACTTTAGCCGATTTGTCTTATTTTCCATTCCTTGTCTATGTAAGGAATTGTAACTCAAGTGTTATGTCACACATGAGTGCAACATTCTCTGTCACATCAATACCAAGAATCATTCAGTTAAATCATTCTCTTTTACATTCTTATTGTTCTTAAATTGCTTTACATTGTTCATACTTATCGATCATTCATATATTGAATACTTTGTTAAATATCTCTATTCCGAGATAAGATGTAACACCGTAAATTTCAAGACAAATTTTTCATTTAAAATAATCATTTTACTCTTAGAAACACTTGTTTAAAATCTTATTCATAGTCGATTTACAAAACATAACTCGATTTTCACTTGCGTAGAAAACCAGGATCCTCCAAAATATGACTCTTTCTCTGGTGTGTACAATCAAGCCGGTGCCGTCCCGTGATACTGAAAGAAACCTGAAAAACATCAAACAAAACACTGTAAGCACGAAGCTTAGTGAGTTCCCCAAAATACCACACATAACACATATTAGCCACTCGAGGCTATAACTCTGTGGGTCCGTGCACCCAAACTCTGTGAACCCTCAGGTTCTAACTCTGGGAACCTTCCGGTTCCAACTCTATAAACATGCACAGCATAAATCACATAGAAATAATGCAGTACAACACATCACGTACATATAGCATACAAATACTCTAATCACATAACTCTGGTTACCTACTCAAGGTAAAGTATAGTGAGAAGACTCACCTGGCAAGCAGGAAGCAGATATCCCCACACTTGAATCTCGAACTCGCCACCGCCTAACACGAAAGGCAAATACTCTCATGAATATAACTCTCGAGACTAGAATAAATCCTCTCATAACACCCTCTTAAGGTTAAAAGACTATTTTACCTCTCTCTTGGCCCAAAGGCCACATCGCTGACCAAACCCTAAAAGTCAACAGCCAACCCTTGGTCGAAATCAAAGTCCTCAGTCTAAGTCAACCCCTGACTGACCCTACTTGCAAAGTCAACCCTGTGACTCGTCGAGTTCCCATAATCAGAACTTCATTCAATCTGTGACCTAACTCGCCGAGTCACCCCGAGACTCGCCGAGTCCAACAACTCTGAGTCCACTCGCACTCGACTCACCGAGTCATCCCTCGACTCACTGATTCTCGGCTCAACCAGAGAATATTGGGGACTCTTCGACAAGACTCGTCGAGTCCAAGGCTATCTTCAACCTACTCGCCGAGTTGTTCTTCCAACTCGTCGAGTTCTAGGCCATCTTCAAGCAACTCGTCGAGTCGACCCATGTGACTCGCCGAGTACCACCGTTCTGAATCCATTCAGAAGCACTCCAGGCCATGCAATTGATCCAAAACATAGATCTAGCCTCCTACAACCCATCCATCATGTAAAGTGGCAAACTTTACGTGAATCCAAAGAGATCTAAGCTGTTTGCACATTGGGGCTAGGGTTTGGGACATGTAAGCTTCACTAAACACTCCAACACAGGGACTTTCATGCTCTCTGATTCTTCTCCCTTCCATATTTGAGGTAGCAACCTCAGATCTAACCTCTAGACTTCCCATTTCATCCATAGACAATTTCTCACAAACCCCAAAATGAAGAAACAACATAACAACAGGTCAATAACGAGATATTACCTCTAAGTGATGCCCCAACTGCAATGAAATTCGAATCCAAGCAAATCCCCTTGCTCCAAGCCTTCAATCTTCCCAAAATTCCTTCAACCATTACTTCTCCAAGCTCCAATCCACTCAACAATGGTGCTTCTCCGTGATTTAGGGTTTTCTGGGGCTCAAGGGGTGATAAAGAGGCTGGGAGGAAAACATAGTGATCTTTATATAAGGCTCAACCCCGAGAATTAGGGTTTTCTCCACTCAGCGCCAACTCGCCGAGTCCATTACACTGACTCGCCGAGTCGGCCAATTAACACGCGACTAGGTCGCGACTCTACTCGCCGATTCCGCACATGGACTCGCCGAGTCACTCTTTCCCAATTTACTCTTTTAGCCCTTCAACTCTACTCTTGATATTTCGGGATGTTACAATTCTCCCCCACTTAAATTAGGCTTCGCCCTCGAAGCCTACAACAACTCAACTCCAGAAATACTCCCATAACGTGCCACCTGGCCTTAATCGGACCCGCTCTTACAAGGCATACCCATCGAAACTCGAACACACTTTCCCTTTCCTTACGGTATCCTGACCACTGTCTCGAACCGGGCACCGGATGTACCCTCAGATAACCACACTCAACGATCCGAGAATTACCCATGAAGCATCACTGATCCAAATCTCAACAATCACTTGACCCATAAGGGTTAGAAGCCATGAACCATCGGATCCCCGATCCAAATCCCATCCTATCCAATCCGTGACGACAGAAAGGCCCACTCTTCAATCCCAGAGCAAATCTCATGAGTCCTCTTCTTGCACTCAAGCACCCAAGCCGCACCAACCTTCGCACTCTCGGGTTAGGAGAACCCGTCGCACTGATGACATCTCTAACGTCCCCAGGAGACACCACCACTACGCACACGACCCTTGATCAGAATCAAGCTAGGAGTCCCAGACTCCATCCCTACATCCATCCTGAGACTCTTGGCTCTACACCCGCGGAATCCCTTCCGCATCCTCAGTAGACATCCCATCATGATGTCATTCCATACCACTGTCACAGACACAATGTTCGACCATCAGACTCCAAATCATCCATTCTCACTACAACTTCCACTTCCGCGAATCGACACTTTCCTCAGCAAATGAGGGTCCGACACTTCCTCCCATACAACAGCACAAAGGGTGGCATACCAATGCACTAATGATGGCTGTTGAAATAGGATAACTCAACCAAGGATAAATACGTGCCGCAACACCCTCCGAAATCTAATACACATGCCCGAAGCATGTCTTTGAGCGTCTGAATCGTTCACTCCCTCTGAGGTGTCCTCCGACATCATCAGGATAAGCTCTAGCTCATCACATATCCCTCTTCGAGACTGGGCACCAGGTCAGCTTTTGACTCCACAGCTGAGCCTCCAAAGGTCACCCAAATCATGATCCAAATATCCCACTAACTTCCTCCCCGTGACCACTATCCCGGCCCCGTGACACGCAAGTCACGAAATTCTCTTTTCCTTATGCAAGAAAGTACAATCCAACCGAGGATCGTCTCCACTCTAATCTCTGGTTTCTGCTGCGCATATCCCTTGCCATCTCACCACATTCCCCGACAGAGACGGGGACCCCAGTCTCGCCCCCGATCCAACATCCAGGCTCCAAAAACTCAATACTAGGGCTACTCAAGCCCAAAACTCTTCCACATCATACACTGATCGGAGAACATTCCATCATCACACTCTCTTTCCATCTAGTGAGCACTACGGCTCCCCGCGGTATCACAACACCCTCTGACTAGTGAGTACTACGGCTCCCCGCAGTATCACAACACCCTCTGACTAGTGAGTACTACGGCTCCCCACAGTATCACAACACCCTCTGACTAGTGAGTACTACGGCTCTCTGCAGTATCACAGCACCCTCTGACTAGTGAGTACTACGGCTCTCCGCAGTATCACAACACCCTCTGACTAGTGAGTACTACGGCTCCCCGCAGTATCACAACACCCTCTGACTCCACTAGCTCGTGCTCCACAGACTATCATAGGCGGCTACCCATACTCATCTCGAATATTCATCATAGACTCTGGAGGCAATCGTCATAACAGATGCCCACCCTTGCGAAGATCCACTCTCCCAAGTAATCTCCCTGGATGCCCATACTCGAAGGGCTATCACTAGTTCCATAGATACCTGATATACCACAAGTCGTCTCAACTCAAGATTCACGAATAACTTTGAAATAAAGATATCAATACCCGGATACCTCGGAACACCCCCACCGAACATCACAAGATCCTGCCACAACCACAGATCTCCTGCCCCAAGCACCATATAGATGCAATAATACATTCCCTCTGAACCCCATAACTAGATCTTCATTTTTCCCAAGTTGCAACTTCGGTGTATTCAATTTCTCAATTGCAATACGAAGAAACGCTAACGCTACGAAATACGCTGATAATTCTCCGAAACCCTTTTTCCCGCCGCTCAAAATCCAAACAAGGATACGCATACCGACTCGGGAGTTGGCTGCCCAATCATTCTTTATCGACTTGCCCCAACACCGACCAATACCAGATTCCTGACTAATAAACACCTGTCGTGGAGACATTCATCCTTTTCAAACAAGTACTTCCCGCATTAACTCACTCTGACCCCTTTCCTCGATCACCGACATCTCTGGTCTCATGATTTCTTACCGCATATCTATATACTCCACTTATACCTGCTCTTGACAAATCTCTGCTTTCTTACATACGGCACCCGGTTCTCCCCCACTAAGGGTTCGAACCATCACCAAATAGCACGCAACTAACCCATAACTATATTCTCCAGCAAAATCGCACCTGCCCCCGGAAAGTGCTACAAACCGCCCGATAATCCCCCCTTAAGGAAATGAATCGACCTCATATACTTTGAACCTCTGGTGAACTCCTCAAGAACTTCTCGTCACGTCTGCCTCTAGCCGTTCCAAATCTCGTACCAATTTAGTACCAAACAACTCAATTGCTCGATAACATCCCTGGCTCATAGACTGAACCATAAAACCATCATACCCCTCACCTCAACTCATTAACCAACACTCCAACACCGGGATCATCCCAAGAACAGGAACCCACTCCCAAATTCAACACCCCATGGATAGAAAACTCTCGGCACCGCTGAACTCGACTGAACTCCCCGCTGATACCACTACTGTACACCCGACTAAACTCAATTAGGTATAGCGTGGCCCTCGACTATCTTAGTCCCAACTGACTATCTGCTCATGATAGATCACTGCCTCGCGGCACACATGCTACCTGATACTCTGGTGGGAAATCATCGTCAATGACGACCTGCAGGGTTTACCCCTAAACCCAAAACTAAAACATCATGCTCCTCATTTTTTTTTCACAAGTACATAATCAGTACCTCCCCGATCATAGGAGGTGACATCTCCTTTATCGACTGATTGCCCAAATCAGATCGAAATTCTCCATTCTCACTGACTCCTTACTAAAATACTCTGAGGGGCTCTCGATCTCCCTCTCAAGGGACGCCTCATCGAACTTACTCATGACCGAATAACCAGAGAACCACAAACATCCTTCACTACGACCCATGGTACTCATTCCATGACATCTCTTCTTAATATGCCCCGGTGTATGGCACCCTAACCATAACATCACTCCCCAATCCGCTCCGATGTATGGTACCCGGACCATAACATCACTCCTCAATCTGCTCCGATGTATGGTACTCGAACCATAACATCACTCCTCAATCTGCTCTGATGTATGGTACCCGAACCATAACATCACTCCTCAATCTACTCTGATGTATGGTACTCGAACCATAACATCACTTCCTCAATCTTCTTTAATGTATGGTACCCGAACCATAACATCACTCCTCAATCTGCTCTGATGTATGGTACTCGAACCATAACATCACTTCCTCAATATGCTCTGATGTATGGTACCCAAACCATAACATCACTCCTCAATCCGCTCCTTAGAACCTTCAGAATACTACCTGTATCAAGTATGGGTCCTCTGCTTTTGAGTAGTACGGGCCCATACTACCTGCCACATCTACCCATACTTTCCACAAAGACCATCCCAGAGCTTCTAAGTAGTTGCTCGACCTGCCCTTTCACTAATCCCATCGTGCGTGCTCGCTCCCCAGCGAAATTCTCTACTCTGCAAGCGCACTCATCTGGCTAGGGTTACTCCCTAGGCTCTTCCATTGTCCTCCCCTTCTTTGCTATCAGCTGCTGAAGAGCTCCTAATGATGCCAGCCATCTACCTCCTGAATATTGTCATATTCACTTGGTAGCTGACTCCCATCATCGAGAGTTCCACAACACAAAGCAAGTAGCATTCGAGCATCGAAGAATACATAGGACTCCCTCTCTGTGATAACTCCACCTTCTTGGCTCATCCTCGAAAGTACCACCAACTCTGTAACTCTATCCCTCATGGGTTCTAACTGGATACTCTCACTCATCACATACTCAAAAGCATAACACATATAACAACGAGTCCTAGGCTAAGGCATCACAAATCAGGCCACTCTAGTCCTAACATATGAAATACCTAGCCTGTCTCTAGCATGCAATAATATCTCATAAAGTGCATCATAAATATCTCATAACACAAAATAAGGGTATTTTGGGAAATCACCGTTCGGGCTCTAGCTGATTGTACACACTGCTCTTTCTTGCTTCCTCTTTGAACCCTTATTCATTTTTAGAAAATTATTTCCTTAAAACTTTTCTTACTTCCTCAGTTTGAGTCCAGATTTACCCGAAGGCGCATCCGAATCCCTCAAACCAAGGCTCTGATACCAACTTGTAACACCGTAAATTTCAAGACAAATTTTTCATTTAAAATAATCATTTTACTCTTAGAAACACTTGTTTAAAATCTTATTCATAGTCGATTTACAAAACATAACTCCATTTTCACTTGCGTAGAAAACCAGGATCCTCCAAAATATGACTCTTTCTCTGGTGTGTACAATCAAGCCGGTGCCGTCCCGTGATACTGAAAGAAACCTGAAAAACATCAAACAAAACACTGTAAGCACGAAGCTTAGTGAGTTCCCCAAAATACCACACATAACACATATTAGCCACTCGAGGCTATAACTCTGTGGGTCCGTGCACCCAAACTCTGTGAACCCTCAGGTTCTAACTCTGGGAACCTTCCGGTTCCAACTCTATAAACATGCACAGCATAAATCACATAGAAATAATGCAGTACAACACATCACGTACATATAGCATACAAATACTCTAATCACATAACTCTGGTTACCTACTCAAGGAAAAGTATAGTGAGAAGACTCACCTGGCAAGCAGGAAGCAGATATCCCCACACTTGAATCTCGAACTCGCCACCGCCTAACACGTAAGGCAAATACTCTCATGAATATAACTCTCGAGACTAGAATAAATCCTCTCATAACACCCTCTTAAGGTTAAAAGACTATTTTACCTCTCTCTTGGCCCAAAGGCCACATCGCTGACCAAACCCTAAAAGTCAACGGCCAACCCTTGGTTGAAATCAAAGTCCTCAGTCTAAGTCAACCCCTGACTGACCCTACTCGCCGAGTCAACCCTGTGACTCGTCGAGTTCCCATAATTAGAACTTCATTCAATCTGCGACCTAACTCGCCGAGTCACCCCGAGACTCGCCGAGTCCAACAACTTTGAGTCCACTCGCACTCGACTCACCGAGTCATCCCTCGACTCACCGATTCTCGGCTCAACTAGAGAATATTTGGGACTCTTCGACAAGACTCGTCGAGTCCAAGGCTATCTTCAACCTACTCGCCGAGTTTTTCTTCCAACTCGTCGAGTTCTAGGCCATCTTCAAGCAACTCGTCAAGTCGACCCATGTGACTCGCTGAGTACCACCGTTTTGAATCCATTCAGAAGCACTCCAGGCCATGCAATTGATCCAAAACATAGATCTAGCCTCCTACAACCCATCCATCATGTAAAGTGGCAAACTTTACGTGAATCCAAAGAGATCTAAGCCGTTTGCACATTGGGGCTAGGGTTTGGGACATGTAAGCTTCACTAAACACTCCAATACAGGGACTTTCATGCTCTCTGATTCTTCTCCCTTCCAGATTTGAGGTAGCAACCTCAGATCTAACCTCTAGACTTCCCATTTCATCCATAGACAATTTCTCACAAACCCCAAAATGAAGAAACAACATAATAACAGGTCAATAACGAGATATTACCTCTAAGTGATGCCCCAACTGCAATGAAATTCGAATCCAAGCAAATCCCCTTGCTCCAAGCCTTCAATCTTCCCAAAATTCCTTCAACCATTACTTCTCCAAGCTCCAATCCACTCAACAATGGTGCTTCTCCGTGATTTAGGGTTTTCTGGGGCTCAAGGGGTGATAAAGAGGCTGGGAGGAAAACATAGTGATCTTTATATAAGGCTCAACCCCGAGAATTAGGGTTTTCTCCACTCAGCGCCTACTCGCCGAGTCCATTACACTGACTCGCCGAGTCGGCCACTTAACACGCGACCAGGTCGTGACTCTACTCGCCGAGTCCGCACATGGACTCGCCGAGTCACTCTTTCCCAATTTATTCTTTTAGCCCTTCAACTCTACTCTTGATATTTCGGGATGTTACATAAGACTAGTTCACCAGACGTGACAGGAACTTCATTAGCAACATACATTGATCTTAAGTTAATTCAAGGTTTGAGTTTTCAAAACTTGTCTTCTTAGATCCTCTTTGCTTTTACAATTGGTATCAGAGCCTAAGTGGTTGTCCTTTGAATCCATAAGAACATATTATAGTTGATTAAAAATTACCTTGGTGTCTTAATCATTTTTGTGTTCATGATAAAATTCTTCTATTTACCACTTTAGCTCTAATATCTTAACTTCAATGATTGCTTCTAATCAAACTCAAAAAATGTATTCAATTGAAATAGAAAATAGCATGGGTTACCCAACACATGCCCCATTACTAGTTGTTGAAGAGTATGATCACTAGAAAGTTAGAATGGAGAAATTTTTTCTTGGTAAAGAAAAAGGTGAAGAGATATGGAGATCAATGAAAGAAGGTCCTCATGTTCTCATAATACAAATGGTCAGAGATGTTGCTGCTAATTTCATGGGTCAAGAAGTGCCCCATTACTATTGCTTGGACTACAACCCATGCTCCATTTCCCACATGCAATACCATATGATCTACATTCAGTTCCCTACGCTTTCTGAACCCCTATAACGAATTACAAATATGAGTTCCACAACCAGTATCTAATACCCAAGTGTTTGATGAAAAAGTAAATAGTCCCATTTCAATCATGAAAATGGATATACTTGAAGGGCCTTCCCTGACCTTCTTGTTTTTCAACTCTGCAAGGTACTTAGTACAATTCCTTTTCCAATGCCCGACAACTCCACACTCAAAGCATGTGTCATCTTTGTCAATCTTTTTCCTTCTTCCTGGGTGGTGGGTTTTGAGGAGCTTTCTTCCCTTTGCCCTTGCCAGCTTATGGCTTTCCCTTGAAGTTCTTGCCTTTGTTCTTCTTGACCTTTCCTTCCCTAATCATGAGCACTTGGGGATTTTTACTTGGGATATTCTTCTCTGCAGTTTTTAGCATCCCATGCAACTCAGAGATAGGCTTCTCCCACCCATTCATGTTGTAGTTCATGATGAAAGCATTGTAAGACTTTGGCAAAGAGTTCATAATGATATATGTAGCCAAGTCTTGTGGATATGGAGAGCCTAATCTAATTGATCCATGTAACTTTTCATCTTGAGAACATGTGTGCTCACATTCCCACCCTCCTCCTTTTTCATGGAATGAAGTGCTCTCATAATGTCAAACCTTTCGGTTCTAGCTTGTTTCCCAAACATCTCCTTGAGATGTTCAATCATGTCAAAGGCAGTGTAGTGTTCCAGATTCCACTAAAGATCGGGAACCATAGAGGCAAGCATAAGACATGAAACATCAAGTGAATCATCTATATGTTTTAGCCATGCATCATGTGCAGCCTTTGGGAGAGCAGGTGGGTCATCAGGGGTTTGGTTTTCAAGGACATAGTTTTTCTTTTCTTGTTTCAAAATGATTCTTAAATTTCTTTACCAATCCAAAAAGTCGGAGTGGTTGAGCTTATATTTGTCAAGAATTGGCCGAATGTTCAGTGGATGATGTGTTACAGTAATTGATGGAGCCATATACAAAAGTTTAACAAAGTTTGCATTTAATATTTTATTCTTTAAATAATAATACCATTTTGTTTCCAAAAACATTATATATTTAAAGTCTAGGATCCAAGTTACAAATCAAATAATTGGTTAGGTATCATTTATCCCATTTATCCAATTTATCCAATTTTAACAAGGTAAATAACTTGTATTAATTACACCATTTGTAATTCATAGATTTATGAGACCCTTAACAATCCATTTGTTAATTTGACATGCTTGGTCTCATTTATGCCCTACAATACTCCTGCTTAGGTGACCTTTATCACAAGAGGTTTCCAATCTAGTCATCCAATCAGAGAAACGTGTACAATTGGCCTATAACTTGGTTATAGAAATCGCAAAAATACTTTGGCCATCAAAAGATAATACTAATGGTTAGGTATCCTTTATCCCACTAGCATTATACAAGTGATGTGCAAATGTTTCTAAAATTTGATGGCATAGACTGGCATTTTGAAAAGGGATTTGTATGTTTTATTATTCTATATAAAACATGTGATATCATGACAATTGCATGCATCCAATATGTCATGGTATCAATTTTTCTAAAAAATCACTTTTAAGGTTCTTATAAAAACCCGGTTTTTATATTTCGGCTTGGTTCAATTTTAAAATTAATAACTAGTATTAAGTTTGTGTTTGAGCCATGTAGAACCTTTTAAATATTGTTTAATAAAACTTCATTTCATTAAAATACTTTGGAATTTGAATAAGTTATAAAAACATGATTTTCACACCAATAATTCAACATTTCAAAAGTTATCGTAATTAACAATTTTATACAACCGGTTTTTATTTTATTGCTAGAATATGTTACATCTTATCTCCATATTTTACCTTTTAAAATCCAAACTCCATGTGATGTTTAGTTTGTTAAAAAAAGTAGTTTGGGTTTGTGAAAAGCTAAATTATCAACCATGCAAAATATTTACTTGAAAAATAAACAACACAAGCATGCATTTGACATAAACAAGCCTTAATCTATATAACACTTTTGTGAGCCAACACAAAAGTGTTAAGTCCTTCCTACGGGACAAATGGACCAAATATTACAACTTGTTCTTCATGTGATCTTTCAAGCTCCCACTTGCAATGACAACCAACTTTGTTGCAATTTTTTTTATAAAAGTTATGAACTTCTATAAAATCATTATAAAACCGTGGGTCTCCATGGTTCTTCAAGAAATGGTATCTATCTTCATCTTGTTACATTTTTCATAAAATAAATCTAGTCTAAAACTAATCTATTAAATAAAAATAACTAGAATAAAAACTCACTACTTTTATTACATACTTTATGAATAAAAGAATATTACAAAACATTTTCAACCAAATCACACAAACAACAACATAAATGGTCCAAGGCTTGTTTATGAACTCTAAAATACATATAAACATAAAACAACCTTTGTTTTTCTAAGACAATTTTAAGTGACAAAAATGCATGTAAGTTTTGTCACATAATATAACAATTATAAAGTTATCAAAGAAAATATGTATGAACTTGTTTTATAAAAAAACAAATTATCCATATTCTCCAAAAACTAAGATTTCCAAAAACCAAAATCTAACCAAACTTGAAAGGTGACTCTGATACCAATTGTTGGGTTTTATTTAAAAACTAGTTTCAAAAGCTACAAATAATGGCAAATGAAAGACTTGTGCAGCACCTGGTTCCCGGTACGTACTCCTAGCTATTTATTTCTATATATATATATATATATATATATATATATATATATATATATATATAAAGCCTTGGACTCGGCAAGTTGATGGGCCGCCGAGTAGGAGTGGGTCAAGGTGTGGGAATTGGACTCTGGACTCGGCGAGTCGGTCCCCGGACTCGGCGAGTAGGCCCCTTTTGGGCAAAAACCCTAATTCGGGTGTTTGCACCCTATTTAAACACTATATCTTGGCCTCCTTTGTCCCTAACACTTCCAGAGAGCATTAGAGTGAGACCCTAGCCCCCTTATTAATCTAAAGAGAGTTTTTGGCCTTGTGAAGGAGATTGGAGCTTAGAAGGAGAAAGAGGTGGTTGAAGAGTGCAAGGAAAGGAGTAGATCCGAACTCTACGCAGGGGGAAGCTTCCATTCAGCTGGAGGATTTGCGATCCAGCAGTTAGATGCTCAGCAAGCAGATTTCAGCAGCTACTTTCGAGGTGAGTTACCTTCTAGTAGCGGTGGGTCTAAGGCCACAATGTCGGCCCACCAGTAGGAGATGTATGATAGATGATTGTCTTTGTGATATCATCTAGGTTTGCTACTACCTTATATGTTATATGCTAGCCGATATGTTGTATGTGATAGTAGTAGAGTTCGGTTGTTAGGACCAAAGGGTAGTCAGACACCCCGGATACGTCTGAAAGTATGTGATTATATGTTTGCATGTTGGCTTGTTATGTTATATGCGATAGAGGTAGTAGGAGGGGACCAATCCCCGAGTTCGGTTGCTAGGACAGAAGGGTAGTTTAGGCACCCCAGATATTTCTGATAAAATGTTATGTTATGATATATGATAGTAGCAGTAGGGGTGAAATAGTCCCCAAGGTTCGGTCATCAGGACCGATGGGTAGTCAGCACCCCAGAATGGCTTGACATGGGTAGTCAGCACCCCAGAATGACGTGACACGTGTAGGTCGGCACCCCAGAATGGCCTTACCGGGTAGGTCGGGCACCCCAGAAATGTCTGGCAATATGTATGATATGTGATCGTATGGTATGCGGTATGATGGGGGAAACTGACTAAGCTTCGTGCTTACAGTTTTCAGTTTTGGTTTCAGGTACCTCTTCTTCGAAGGGGATGGAGCTGGCGCGGTAGTAGCACATCACACACACGCTTTGTATTCCACACTATGAGATCTTCCTGGGGGATTTGTACTCTAACTTTATTATGTTTTTTTATAAACTGGTTTCCAGACACGCACATATTTTATGAAATGATATGATCGGTGAATGTTTTATTTTAATGTTTTGCTAAGTATGTGTATTTAAAATGAAATTTTTGGCTCGTATTTTTGGGGCGTTACAAGTTGGTATCAGAGCCATGCTTTGAGGGATTCGGAGACGCCTTCGGGGGTGTCTGAACTCAAATCGAGGGATCAAAAGATTTTAAAGAAGAAAATATTTTCTGAAAGCTAAGTAAAGAGTTTTAAGAAGGAACGAAGTGTGTGATGTGCGCGACCGGCCGAGCTCAAGTAAGTATTCCCCAATGTACCCATACAAGTTTATATATGTTTATCAGTTCCTGTAAAATAACATGCTTGAATAGGACTAAGGATCTAGGAGTGATGCCTTATGTGCCTGCTTTGTGTGCCTCAGAATATGAAATTGCATGCTAGGATTGAGTAGATAGCAGTAGGATAGCCTGTTTAGGTTATGCCTGATAGCATGAGCTTAGCGTTGTATGCTAGTACAGTTTCCCCGTTATGAGGATGGAATTGCTAGAGTAGCCTCCTATGTCTGAATTTTGCTTGCTTTGTGCTTTGTGGGACTCTAAGTGATAGGAGTTAGCCATTCGGTGAATGCGACACATCACATGCAAACAGGGTTGAATAATCTCAGAGTGCTAGACTTGGCCCTATTGCGCAGCTCTTGTCTGAGTCTAACCGTTGTAGGGACGAGTCTTTTACTTGAAGGATTATCTGAGCCTCGCCGCATGTGATGGTATTCAGGTGATGGCTAATTGGCATCACAAGGAGGCTTTCAGAAGCTGAGGACTGGATCGGGTATAGTCAGAGGACTCCCTAGGGAAAGCCTAGGATGGGGTTAGCAGACATTATTAGCAGTAATAGTGACTTGGTGGAGTCAAGGCAGTACTTGAGGAAAGTACGGATAAATGTGGAAGGTAGTATGGGCCCATACTACTGGAAGCAGAGGATCCGTACTCAAGTCAAGGAAGGCTGAGATGAGACCAGGAAACTTATGGTAGTAGTGATCCCTCGAAATATATCAATGTTACTGACATTTTTTTTTTTTGTGTTTCAGAATGGTGGTGTTGCGCCCTAGACCAGCAGTTGGTACTTCAGGAGAGGGATCGGGTTCGGGATCAGGTTCCGAACCGGTAGATGAGGGGCTACGCGATTTCATCGCGTCAAAGATCACAAGGGGCATCCTTGAGTCGACTCCCATTATCTTCGGGTCGATCAAGTAAGGGATAGTTGAGTTGATAGAGGATCGCCTCCGAGCATTCAGGAGCGACATGACATTTGGCCAGTCGGGATCCCGCACTCTGTCCTTTAAGGACTTCAGGGGCAGTGGTGCGCCGGATTTTCACGGGGCGAAGGACCCCATAGCTGCCAGGAGATGGATTGCCAACATTGAGTCTGCACAGATGATTAGCTTTTGCCCTGAGGGGTCGAAGGTGAGGTTTGCAGCAGGGTGTTTACGAGATCGAGCTAGGGATTGGTGGGAGTCCGTGAGTGACTCATTGGGAGCCTCGACTGTCGAGGCTATGAATTGGTCGGACTTTGCGACCAGGTTCAGGGCAGAGTTTGCGCCGGCTGTCGAGCTTCAGCAGCTGGCCAGAGAGTTTTAAGATATGAGACAGACGACGGAGACTGTGGCGGAGATCACCGCCAAGTTTCGGGAGAGGGCATTGTTAGTTCCCCAGTATGCGGGTGATGAGGACATGAGGAGGACCCGATACCATGACATGCTCCAAGCTGATATTCAGGAGCATGTTAGTTTTTCAGCTTGCCCTACCTTGGACTCTATGATTGCCAGGGCGAGGGAGAGAGAGATAGATCTGGAGCACGTCCAGAAGAGGAAGGCTGAGGAGGGACAGACAGGAAGGGCTTCGGGGAAGAAGCCCAAGGGATCAGATGGTAGGCCGAAAGGCCAGTCAGGACTGAGTCGCTGCAGGAAATGCGGCAGGCCTCATGAGGGGGCATGTAGATTGGGATCGTCGGGCTGCTATAAGTGCGGCAAGGTGGGGCATTTCAGCAGGGATTGTACCGCCCCTGCACCTGTGATACAGACGTCTGAGTTGTTGTGTTTCCACTGCAACCAGAGGGGCCACAAGAAGGCCAATTGCCCCCAGTTGACATCACCAACTCCGATTAAGGCGCTAGCTCCAGCTACCCTGCGGATTATAGATGGTTGGCAGCGCAAGGCAGAGGCTCCAGTGGTGAGGAGCCGGGAGTTTCACCTGATTGCAGAAAAGGCACGCGCCACACCCGATGTGGTGACGGGTATGATTCTTTCCCTCTACTTTATTTTAGACAAAACTGCACAAATGGTCCCTGTGGTATGCTGAAAATTGCCACTTTGGTCCAAAAAGTTTTGGACTAGCACCACAAGTCCAAAGTTTTTATTTTCTTGCGAGTTTGGTCCAATTTACTTTAATAATTTTTGTAATGACAATATTACCCTTCTTTTTTGTTTTTTTTTCAGTTTTTTATTTATTTAAATATTTTATTAATTAAAATAAAATTCAAAAAGAAAATAATTCTCTTTCTCTCTCTCTCTCATCTAAATTTTTTCTGAAAATTGATTACCACCATCGTTAATGAACTCCAACATGTCATAAACTCAAGAACATCTTCCCCACCGCCATTGTTGGACCACCATCCATCACCACCACCGTTTTCCACCACTACAATCCGATGCCACCACCGTCCACTACCTCCATCTTCGACTAAATGTTTTCTGCTTTCACAATCTAAAATGAAATTAGGGCTTATAATTTCATTCCCGTGTTCAATGTATGATCGGGTAATGGATAAACACATATGAACACAAGGCAGCAGAAGGAACGGAAGCGTCATTGCAAGTAGAGGAGAAATCGAACACCAATTTCGATTTTCGGGGGTTCGATCATTGGTTCCTTGCTCGTCGTAGGCCAGAAAAGAGACCAAGGGAGGTATCGGCGATTTCAGATCGTGAGGAGGGAGAAGTCTCCAGGTCGATGAGAGCGAAGTGACGCAGGAGGGAAGAAGCAGCGAGCGGCTGTGATTTCGGAGTTGTTGGGTTGTGGATGAGTAAGGGGAAACACCCTCATTGTTTGAGTGAACTGAAGAAGGGAAGAAGAACAGGGCAGTGAGGCTGTCGTCGAACTTGGTGGGTTCAGCGAGGGCTGCTAAAGCAGCTCTTGGTGGCTTGTTTCTGCTCCAGCTGAGGATCACGAGGGGGAGGAGGGAAGGAGTGATGAAACATCGGTGAAAGTGGGGAGGCTCGTGGGTTGGTCGAATGCTCACAGGTTGTTTACTTCTTCTTCTTCGTTTTTTTGATAAAAATTGATAGGGTTAAGCAGGTGTTTAGGATTGATTCTTGATAGAAATTTATGAACGGAAATGATTTTTACGGTTAATGTTTTACAGGGGATCCATGGGTGTTTGTATGTTTTTCTTGATAGAAATCGATGGGTTTAAATCAATAGCTTTAGGTTGGTGTTTCGTTTTGCTTGATAGAAATCGATGGGTTTAAATCAAATTTTGGTGTTTGGGATTGTATGAAGTTTGAAGAACATCATCCAAGTTTCCAAAAAACAAGAGAGGGAAGAGTGAATATTGGAAGTCTGGAACCTTTGAGAGAGAGAGAGAGAGAGAAAGAAAGAAAGAGAGAGAGAGAGAGAGAGAAAATTATTTTCTTTTTTAATTTTCTTTTAATTATCAAAATATTTAAATAAATAAAAAACTAAAAAAACAAAAAAGAAGGGTAAAATCGTCATTACAAAAATTGTTAAAGTAAATTGGACCAAACTCGCAAGAAAATGAGAACTTTGGACCTGTGGTGCTAGTCCAAAACTTATTGGACCAAAGTGGTAATTTTCAGCAAACCACAGGGACCATTTGTACAGTTTTGTCCTTTATTTTATGATGTTATGTTATTGATATGTGCTCTGTGTATATGCATTAGGATCGTTCCATGTGAACGGTATTCCAGTTCAGGTGTTGTTCGACTCGGGTGCCACCTGATCATTTGTTTCCCTTGCTCTTAGCAAGAGGTTTACTGAGTCCTCGGGCATGTTGGATTGCCCTTTAGAGGTAGAGATTGCCGATGATCGATCGGTGCGAGCATCAACAGTGTTCAGCGATTGTGTTTTGAGGTTATTTGAGGAGCGTTATATGGTGGATTTGGTTCCCATACCGTAGCGGGTGAACAAGGTGATTATAGGCATGGATTGGTTGAGCTCTAATAGGGAGGTGATAGATTGCGCACAACAGCTAGTGTGGGTCAGGACCCCAAGTGGGGGAGAGTTGGTGATCCATGGCGAGAGGCCACAGCGTGGACCTATAGTATGTTCAGCAGCGAGAGCTAGGTGCTACCTTCAGCAGGGATGCGTGGGGTATGTCGCGTACGTTATGGATACCCGGGAGTCGGGTAAGGAGACAGTGAGCGAGGTTCCAGTGGTGCGAGACTACGCTGATGTATTCCCGGAGGAGCTTCCTGGAATACCTCCAGAGCATCAGGTAGAGTTCAGGATCGACCTAGTTCCTGGTGTGGCTCCGATAGCCAAGGCACCTTATCGGTTGGGTCCTCCCGAGATGCAGGAGTTGTCTACGCAACTGTAAGAGCTGCTAGACAAGGGATTTATTCGTCCGAGCAGTTCACCCTGGGGAGCCCCGATCCTGTTTGTGAAAAAGAAGGATGGGTCGCACCGGATGTGTATAGATTATCGGGAGTTGAATAAGGTAACAGTGAAGAACCGTTACCCACTCCCGAGGATTGATGACCTCTTTGATCAGTTGCAGGGAGCATCTTGGTTCTCCAAGATCGATTTGCGTTCAGACTATCATCAGATGAGGGTTAGAGAGGAGGATATATAGAAGACCGTGTTTCGGACGCGTTATGGCGATTATGAGTTCATGGTGATGCCGTTTGGGCTCACCAATGCTCCTGCCGCATTCATGGACCTCATGAACCGTGTGTGTAGATTGATGTTGGATCGGTCTGTGATAGTTTTGATTGATGATATCTTGGTTTATTCCAAGACTCAGGAGGAGCACGAGGAGCATCTGAGAGAGGTTTTGGAGACCTTGAGGAGGGAGAGCTTGTATGCCAATTTCTCCAAATGTGAGTTTTGGTTGCGCGAGGTACAGTTTCTTGGGCACCTCGTCAACTAGAACGGGATTTTAGTAGACCCGGCCAAGGTGGAGGTCGTGATGAGGTGGGAGGTTCCGAAGTCTCCATCTGAGATTCGGAGTTTCCTAGGATTAGCAGGCTACTATCAGAGGTTCATTGAGGATTTCTCCAAGATAGTCATACCCCTGACACGGTTGACTAGGAAAGCTGTGGTCTTTCGATGGGGGCTTGAGCAGCAGGCAACGTTCGAGACTCTGAGGTAGAGATTGCGAGAGGCGCCGATCTTAGCCCTGCCCGAGGGCGTGGAGGATTTTGTGGTATATTGCGATGCGTCGATCTCAGGCTTAGGCGCAGTGTTGATGCAGAGGGGGCATGTCATTGCTTATGCCTCGAGGCAGCTGAAGCCTCACGAGGCGAACTACCCGACACATGATTTGTAGTTGGGGGCGGTGGTCTTCGCCCACACGATACGGTGGCATTACCTTTACGGGGTTCGTTGTACCATTTACACGGACCACAAGAGTTCGAGGTACCTCATGGATCAACCGAATTTGAACATGAGACAGCGTCGGTGGTTGGACGTAGTGAAGGATTATGATTGCGAGATCCTTTACTACCCAGGGAAGACCAATGTGGTGGCCGATGCGCTTAGCCGCAAGGTGGAACCGATCAGGGATGTTTGCATGAGGATGACCTGATGGGTTTTGGTCATAAGACATCCTATATCCTCATACAAACCCTAATGCATGGATCTAGGTTTCTCTATTGTACATGCAAGTTATCCAAGACTATAAACCCTAATTCTAGCATTCAAGTGATCATATTAACATAAGAATAGGTTTATAATGTTACCTTGATTGTTATGTAGCAATAACAATCCCAAATCTCCTTGTATTGACTTCGGAAGGCTTAGAGTCACAAGTGTTACTCCTCTAATGGTTCACAAACACCATAAGCAAGAGGATGAATAGGAGAGAGGTTGGAGGCTGCCCAAAAACGTGTGAAACCCTAGAAAGATCATTAACCACATTTTTGGTTCATAAGGGTCTTATATATAGTAAGGCTATTAGGGTTATCTAACAAGGAAACCCTAATTTGGATGCTTAAGCCCTAAGCAACCCATGGAGCCTTTTCTTTAAGGCCTTGGACGATTTCATATGGGCTTCCCCCATAGAATTCGTCCACCCCTTAATATAAGGCAATCCATGGCCCAAATTGCAATTATCTTATAATTACAATTCTAGTCCCTTAAGTTTAATTAATCTCTTTTAGTCACAAAACTAATTACAAATTAATTATTGACTAATATTAATTAAACAATATGATTTCTCCTTTAATATATTATTCTCATAATACATTAATAAATCATATTTAATCCTTTCTCTCCATAATTCATCCTATCAAGTTGCTTTGGTGAAGGCAACCCAAAAGGACCATGCACCATCGGGTCAAGTATATACCAAAATAGTTATGGACTTAGACACTAATCCAACATTTTCCCACTTGGATAAGTCTAATAACTATTATGCGTATGACTTCAGATCCTGATCTGCAATCCTAGCTTTCCAAAGCCGCTGTCAACTCTTATCCTATCAGATACGCGTGTCCTTAGATAAGGGATCATATATTCCTCCATTCTAGATATCGTAAGACATGATTTCTAATCATTCTCTTCGTACAATTTCTCGACTTCCGATTTATGACCATTGACTAATTGAACAAATCAAATTAGCCCTAGCCCGGCCGAGCATTTACGTTTGTCATCACCAAACCATCGAGGGGCCCAAAGATATTGCATTTATCCTACTTGGGATAAAAGGAACGGATAAACTTTGATACAATGCTCGCTTGCACTCACTCACCGAATCACACACAACAATATGTTTTATAACACCGAATTACTAGTGCATTTTCATATTATCAATGTGCAACCAATTAGCAAGATACAACTCACACATCTCAGTTTCAAGAATATAAGATGTTATCCTCTCACCAATCACTCGTGATATAATCCATGGAGTGATCCAAGTGAGCGTGGGTTTGATCCAATGCTCAAATTCATATTCATAAGCACTCATGAACGTTGCAGCAAACATTTGATTAGGTCTAATACTCTTTTAGATAATCCACACACCAATTCACGACAGTCTTCATTCATACCTACTTCCAACATATGAACGACTGTGGCCCGTTCGAATAATTCGATTATTCTTAATAAACTCAATTATTCTGGAAGTCAAAACATGCAAAGTGAAACACAAGAATAATACTAATCCCATATGGCCTTAAAGCTTTGAGTATAAATAAAACTCCTTTTATTTATCACCATATCGATTACTCATTATTTGTCGTTTCGGGTAATCAACTTCTTACTTGAATTATTACACTTGTCCCATGCTCCTAGCATGCAGACAATGTTTACCTATGGTTCTAACTTTGTGAAATAGATCAAATTGAATACATTTCCAATCATTCTCATTTCACAACTCCAAATCCTTTTTCATAAGTGAAAGAATATCAAATTCTTGCTACTTATAGAATATACTAGATTCTAACATTCTATGCAATGTTCTTTCGTAATGTCACTGCACCAAAGTCACAAAGACTATTGCCAATGATATTACAAAATCCTCTATCGGAGATTGTTACAAGACAATTCCTTAGATGCGATGTCTCTCACTCAAAGTACATTCCTTTGAACATCCTTTTACATAAAGGTTTCTAATCTAGTCATAGATTTTTCAATATTCAATTTCCAATATGGACACGCTTCCATATTTTCCATATGACAACTTATTCTTAATAGAATCTTATCTATTCATAATAATGTCGATATGGTCCATTCAATACCATGATTCCAACTACTCACAAACAACCAATCCTCGTCGAACTTTGGATTGTCCTTTGATAGTTGTTTAATTATTTTAGTCAAAACCAATTCTAGTCCCTTTTTCCTCTAAATGCACTAGACATTTGGAAAATTTTAGAATGGTCAAATGTTAAAGCATTTTCAATCGATCCTATACCCGAAGCGTATGGGAAACGACGCATAATGTTTTATTTGCTATGTTCTCAAAATTCGAATTGTGAAGAGAAATACCGTAATCATAATCGAAATTTTAAGAACACACTATGTACCTTTGACTAAATTTATCAACATTTCTCAACCTAATCCTTTAGATTTGAAATGAAGCATAATATTCTCTCCCTTAATTATAGCAAAACAACTATTCCATCCTTACGACTTTGCAAGGTATAACTCTTGTTTTCTATAATTAATATTGCCAACTTGCAATACTTGCCTTAATAATCATACAATCATAACATTTATGTTCCTACTATCATGATGATTATTATAAAACATAACACTTATGCTCCCACTAGCTTTGACATGTATTCATAAACATCTTAACTTTCAGAAAAACAATACTTATAGAATTTCTTAAGTTCATGTTTCTAATACTTAATGCTTTTGATAATCTTTTATCAAGGCTTCTCGAACTTATACACCTTTGCCTTAGATAGTTCATATGTGTGTCTAAACAATTAAGACTAATTGCCAAACCTCACAATTCAAATCATGGAAAGGGATACCGTAACCATAATTGAATTCGAGAATGCAACTTTAAAATCACTATCTTCTTAAAATATTTCTTAGTGAAAGAATTTCCTCACAATCATTTTCATGAAGGAGGAAATCTTATGACACTTAGATTTAAACGGTGTATGTGTTCCTATCCATGTGAATTTGTTAAAACCAAAGTTTACGACAAATTCAAACTCATATGGACTGAACCTTTTTTTTATTATTGATTTCTTGCCTTATGGTATCACATCTGCCCACCACGTCTTCCAAGTAGTTAAGCAACTCACATTTTCCTATCAATGTACCTTTCATTGATTAAGGTGCCTTGCCTTTTACACGTTAAAATGAGAACTCATAGAACTCACATGCATAATTAACTCAATTGGAAACAGCACAGAAACAAAATAATGTCAACACAATAGGTTGTAAACCTCAACTCGTGTGCTAGTGATGATCGATAAGGTTTATTTGATTTGTTCTTGAAACCTTTCAAGACCATTAAGACTCCCACTGACTCCTTGACGTATAAGATTCTCTTGTCAATAAACATTTGTTGACAACTAAATATTCAAGAGTTAGTGTAGCTTTTATCAAAACCCTTTATAAATTGGTCCTAGTTGGCCTTTGTCTTATCAAAGACATCACAACTTTCCACATTTGATGAATGTTATAAACCTTCTTAATACTTGTCACTCATTGTCACAATCTTAACTAAAAAAGACTTGTTATTGGAACGAAGTATGACTGACCTTTTGAATTAATCATTTCTTCAATTCTTGATTCCTCTTCTTAAACATACAATTGTACTAAGACTTACTTAGAGGATCAATTGAGATATGGTTCTTAATCATAAATACCTATCATAAAGCATAAAAGGTACTCTCCCTTCTTCTTAGAATGGAAAAACTTTTATCTTTCTGCCTACTTGATTCTTATTCGTTTTGCTATTGATTTAAACCTTTTTAATCAATTCCAAATTATACTTAATCTTATAAGTATAATCATATTTACTAAATCTTTAGTAAATCATGACGAATATCCTTGTTTCTCTTATGGTGGACTTGATCAACACACAACTTTGTGTGCTCAATCTCCTAGTCCTTTCACTTGACACTTTGTCAACGAATTAGTCTAATTTCCAAATATGAAATTTCTCATTCATCATGCAACCAAGTTGCGTGATTCCAAATTTCTATCCAATTGAAATTTGGGCGATGAGAAACTCTCCTTATTTGGTAAATTCTCGACATTCCATAATCACCATAAATAAGAATCATATCCATTTGTTGTATAAATATGCAAACATCAATTTTCATAACAATTTCATTGCAAGGAAGTGAACAAATAAATAAATAAGTCAAACAAAGTTTATTTTATTTATAAAAGCAGCGGAAAACATTTGTCCTTACAATGCAAAATCCATTGAAAACTATGTATTTCAAAAGGAAAATTTCTAAAAACTCTATCATAACTATCTAAGCTCAAAATCTAATCTTCAAGTCCATGCGATCAAGATCCATTTCTTGTGATTAGATTCATCTTGCTCTTTCACCAAGATTCCTTTCTTTTCACCGATCCTGCAAAACCATTCAAATGCAATCTTATCACATCATGTATTTTGAATCAATGAATAGGAACTTAACGAAGTTAAATAGTGGATTTTACCTGAAGCGCATTCATACTCTTTGACTCTCCCATCTTTGGAATTTTCAGGCTCTTGGGGCAGACTTCTATCCAACACCCTTTCTCTTGGCAGCAAACGCAGATCGCTTCTCTTAGAACGTCCTCGGAAGCATGGTCGGTGGACTCTCCTAACAAATACGCTCCATTGCTTCATCAAATCATTTCTGATTCAACAGCAATGAGCATGTAAGTTAGGTCAATGAGGTTGTCGTCATGATCCATCATATAATACCTTCTTTTGAACTCATTATATGATTCAGGAAGTGACTGCAAAACCCAACTCACAGCCAACTCATCCGGGAATGACACACCCAACATTATCAACCTATCAATGTGTGATTTCATTCCTATAATGTGGGCATACACGGATTTACCATCTTCATGTTTCATTTCCAATAGGGCCTTAGTGATATTGAACCTTTCAATTCTTCGATCTTGTGGGTTAGGGAGAATAATTGGAGGAGGTGGAGGAAGTGAAGCATGGTTTCTTGTTCCTCGATCGAATAGTGGAATACCATTTTCATGTGGAATGCTTGTTCCACAGGAATTGGGAAGACCATAGTTTTCAAACTTTGATATCTACAAAACGGGAGAAAAAACGAATTCAAGTTAGTTGATAGATTGAGTCCTTAGTAAATCACCCATATGAGATACTAAGGCTAGGAGCCAACACAATATGCTAAACCTAGAAAAGGGATGCCGAAATCTAGTTGCAGAATATTTGAAGGTAAGTGAATGACGAATCACTAATTTCCACCATGAAAAACGAAAAAGAAATTTAAGTTTTAAATCTATGAAAACTCCTAGATCCTTTGAGATTCATTGAACATTTCAATGGCATGTTTAAATCTCGATATGCCCCTCTTGTTTGTGACTGGGATGTCGAGGATCACAAAGCGGGTGTGAATAACCATGCAAACTTACATGGTGCCCTCACATGTTACAGTCACCTATTCGATGTGCTGGTAAACCACACACGCTCCACCGAACTATGACAAACATTGAGTCACCCTTTGCTACCTTTGCTTAGAACCATTTAGTGTGCCGGTAAACCACACACGCTCCACTAACGTCTTCGCAAGGGCACAAAGTGTAATTTCATGGAATTGCATCAATTCACTTTTGCCTAAGTAACTAAGATTGGGAATTAGAAAAAACATTTAGTTACTTTGTATTTCATTATACTTATAATGGAAGGTTTCGTCCTATCCTACCCGTTCGGCTAACGACTCTCCACTAGTCAAGAGTGCGGTGGGTAAGAGTGGATACCCATTCAATCGCCATTTTATAGGCAATTTCCTTAAACACCCCTTATAGACCAGCTTCGTGAATGAGACTGACTTTTACTCATACATATATATAATGTTAGACTTTTAATGTTATATATAGTATAGGGTGCATCTTACACTTTTAAAATACTAGGTGATCAAATTTAACAATTATACTTTTAATTCAATTAAATTGTAAACCTAAAATTTTATGGATTTATTAAACTTCTTTTAATTATACACCTTAATTAATTAATAAAACCATAAGGGTGTGATTTGAACTTTTTCAAAACATTACTAGGGTTTTAGAATTTAACATTCCTAATTAAACTTTTAATCAACTTTTAAATTCCAAAACTTGAGGGCCAGTTTTGAAACATTTAAAAACACTAGGGTTTAGAATTTAAATATACATCAAAATTAAACAATTAATCAAAATTTAAATTCCAAAACTTGAGGGCAAGTTTTGAAACCTTTTTCAAAACATTAGGGTTTTAACTATTTAAATTTCAAAACTACAAAACTTTTGGGTTCAAATTTAAACTATAAAACCTAAAGGGGAAAATATGAAACCTTTCATAACAACAAGGATCAAATAACAAATAATCTAAATTAACAATTAATCACATAATTATCCATATTTGATTTATTTAATGATTTCTTGCAAAACAATTTATCAATTTAGTCAAAATAATTAATCAATTATCACATAAGGAAACAATTATCTTATTAATTGATAAATATCTTCAATTAGATCAAAATTATAGTCAAATATATCATATAATCGGATTAATATTGATCTAACATGATAAGGTAACTATCCATAAGAAAAAACAACAAGAAAACCCGAGATACCCTCCATCTGACGAGTTGACTCGTCGAGTCAGGCTTGGACTCATCGAGTCTGCATGGACTCGACGAGTTCAGATATGGACTCGGCGAGTCCAGCCTCCTAAACACCAAAAATCAATTTTTTTCAACATGTAATGCATCAATACAATTGAAACCAGTCTAGGCTCTGATACCACTGATGGGTTTTGGTCATAAGACATCCTATGTGCTCATACAAACCCTAATGCTTGGATCTAGGTTTCTCTATTGTACATGCAAGTTATCCAAGACTATAAACCCTAATTCTAGCATTCAAGTGATCATATTAACATAAGAATAGGTTTATAATGTTACCTTGATTGTTATGTAGCAATAACAATCCCAAATCTCATTGTATTGACTTCGGAAGGCTTAGAGTCACAAGTGTCACTCCTCTAATGGTTCACAAACACCATAAGCAAGAGGATGAAGAGGAGAGAGGTTGGAGGCTGCCCAAAAACATGTGAAACCCTAGAAAGAGCATTAGCCACGTTTTTGGGTCATAAGGGTCTTATATATAGTAAGGCTATTAGGGTTATCTAACAAGGAAATCCTAATTTGGATGTTTAAGCCCTAAGCAACCCATGAAGCCTTTTCTTTAAGGCCTTGGACGATTTCATATGGGCTTCCCCCATAGAATTAGTCCACCCCTTAATATAAGGCAATCCATGGCCCAAATTGCAATTATCTTATAATTACAATTCTAGTCCCTTAAGTTTAATTAATATCTTTTAGTCACAAAACTAATTACCAATTAATTATTGACTAATATAAATTAAACAATATGATTTCTCCTTTAATATATTATTCTCATAATACATTAATAAATCATATTTAATCCTTTCTCTCCATAATTCATCCTATCAAGTTGCTTTGGTGAAGGCAACCCAAAAGGACCATGCACCATCGGGTCAAGTACATACCAAAATAGTTATGGACTTAGACACTAATCCAACATGACCGTGATAACTCCTCTGTTGGAGCAGATTCGGGAGGCTCAACAGGAGGCTATGAAGGAGGAGCATCAGAAGAGTGAGAGAATAGTGGGACAAGTCACCTCCTTCGATTATGATAGCCGGGGATTATTGACACTACACCGCAGGGAATGGGTGCCATACCTCGGAGGCATGCGTCAGATCTTGATGGAGGAGGCGCACAAATCCCGATTCTCTATTCATCCAGGGGCGACGAAGATGTATCGGGATCCTCGCCTGGACTATTGGTGGCCCTGCATGAAGTGGGATGTGGCGTGGTACGTCGAGCGATGTTTGACCTGCAGGAAGGTCAAGGTCGAGCATCAGAGACCGCACGGCAAGATGCAGCCGTTGGATATCCCGTTGTGGAAATGGGAGGATATTACGATGGATTTTATCACAAAGCTACCCAGGACTGCACGAGGAGTGGATTCTATATGGTTCATTGTGGATCAATTGACCAAGAGCGCCCATTTTATTCCGATTCAGGAGAGCATCTCGGTCGAGAAGTTGGTCGATATCTATATCAGGGAGATAGTGGCGCGGCACGGGGTGCTAGTATCAGTGATTTCAGACAAAGATGTGCATTTTACTTCCATGTTTTGGAAGAAGTTTCATGATGAGTTGGGCACTCGTCTGCATTTTAGCACTGCCTTTCACCCGCAGACGAATGGCTAGAGTGAGCGGACCATCCAGACCCTTGAGGATATGTTGCGGGCATGAGTGCTGGATTTCGGTGGTAGTTAGGATACCTATCTTCCTTTAGCTGATTTCTCATACAACAACAGCTACCACGCAAGTATTGACCGTCCTCCCTTCGAGATGTTATACGGACGGAGATGCAGGACCCCGATATGTTGGGTAGAGGTCGGCCAAAGGGTCATGGGAAGCACTGAAGTGGTGCTCCAGACGACAGAGAAGATTCAGCAGGTCCGGAGTAGGCTTCAGACTGCTCAGAGTCGGCAGAAAAGTTACGCCGACAAGCGCTGTTCAGACTTGGAATTTCAAGTTGGGGATATGATTCTTCTGAAAGTGTCACCATGGAAAGGCGTCATCCGATTCAGAAAGCGGGGTAAGTTAGGCCCAAGGTACATCGGACCATTCAGGGTTGTAGACCGGGTGGGCAAGGTGGCGTATAGGTTGGATCTACCAGCCGAACTCAGCCAGATCCACAGCACTTTCCACGTCTCTCAGTTGCGGAAGTGTTTGGTGGATGACTCGGCAGTGGTACCTTTGTGTGACAACCCGAAATTTCCATTCTGAACAAACCATATCAAGCCAATAGAAGTAGAACGGTTACAGTGAAAAATCGGATTTTGAGTATAAGTTTGGCAGTTTTCAGGATTTTACACCTAAGGAAATATTAGGAGAGTGGATGCACTAAGGTTTTGTGCAACACTGTAATTCCAATACTCTAGGACATTAGAGTTCATTCCGAGAATAGAAATATTTTTTGCCAAAAATCTCAGGACTATAAATAGAATTCTAAACCAAATTGGTTCATTAGTTGAATTCCAATTAGAGAAAAGCCAAATTCTCTCTCACGGATCTTCGGGTTATTATCCCAAATTGTGAGTAACTCTTTCTAGTAGTGTTAGAAAGCTTTAAATGTGTTCATAACATAGATTACATAGCTAAATCATCTGATTTAGGAGTTTACTCCCCAAGGTGTTCTTGGGCGGTAAACTCCCGAAACCGAGCCTAGATTGTCCCCCGTGTTTAGTAACTACCTAGGACATGTATAGGAGTGTTTTAGGGACAAGAAATCAACCAAGAAACACCTAAGTTTAGGAGTTCACGGCCCAAGAATAGCTTAGGTCGTAAACTCCCTTGTAACTTGCTCAAATAGTGTTTTTAAGGCACCCAAGGCTTGGACTTTATGTTAGACAAATACCCTAAAGTATTTAGGACCTAGAAAACATAAGAAAGAACAAGTATTGAAGCGTTTACGGCCAAGAGTAGTTCTTGGGCCGTAAACTCCTATAAAGGGGTCAAAGGACACCCTAAATCCTTTCTTAAGCCAAGAGACCAATTTGGGCATGTACCTAGATGAGTTTGGGACTAGTTAAAACACTTAGAACACCAAGAGTGAGGGAGTTTACGGCCCAAAAGGTTCTATGGCCGTAAACTCCATAAAATGGTGCCAAATATGCCATAAAGTCTTCAAAAGCCAAGTAACAAAGCCTAGATTTGTTCCAAGTTAATTTAGAGGTTAGAAAACACCATAATCACCCTCCCAAGGGAGTTTACGGCCGTAAACTCCAAGGGAATATGGTCTATGGGCCGTAAACTCCCCAAAGGAGTTTATTTGGTACCCAAACACTTGTTATAGCCTTGAAACAATTCACCACTAGAGTTGTAATAATTCTAAGCTCCATTTAGGCACTTGGTTGAGAGTTTACGGCTAGGAGTTTACTCCCCTGGGCCGTAAACTCCAATGAACATGGTCATTAGACCATAAACTTCCATTGGGGGCATTGCACTCCTTTGTTGCAACCCATTAGCCCCTAGCACTTGACCAAAAGTGTTTTCCTCGCGTTTAAATGTTTATACTTGTATAATTAGTGTTATAATCACTAATTATTTATATACATATGTTTTCATATGTAATTAGGATCATTGTGTGTGTCTAAGTCTTCACTTGACACCAAGCACGTGTCTGATCCTTCCGTACGATAACAGTCTGTTCAATTCCAGTCACTTACTACAGGTGAGTTCATACCCCTTAACTAATGTTTTAAACTATTTTTAAATGTTTTATGGGGGGGATACAAGTAGAATCATGCTACTTATTATGTCAATCACATGTGATTAGTAAGTAGAATTATGCTACTTATTACATCAATCACATGTGATTAGTATACAACATTCAAATGATTTGGCTACTCATTAGCCGTTTTACCAAACAGTTTCCTTCAAATGATTTTTATAAACATTTTATATGTTTTAAACTTCTTATTGCACTGTGCATCTTACTCTGTACAGTACCTTTCAAACTTATTTACAAATGTGTTTCAAACAAATGTTTCTTTACACTTAAACTGTTTTATCAAACTTATGCCTTCAAATTGTTTTATAGATTGACATCAAGTCAATCTTTTCTTAAAATAATATTTATGTTTCAAATGTCTTACAAAACTTATTTATGCTTTTATATTATAAATTGCATGCCTCTATATGTATAGTTATATAAGAAATGTTTAAAAGACTTAGGAAGGCTATCCACCATATTTCCTTTTCGCGCTTGAGATGTGGTCTGGTGGGATATCGGGTACTCATCCGAAAGTCGTTTAAATATTAGTTATATATCATGTGTACATATATAGTCATAAAAGGTCCTTCCAGTTCATCTCATGCCCTTGGGTAGCAAGGGTATACATCCATGTCCATGCGTACCAGTTAGACTACTAGTAAACTACCATATGGGTAGTTTAGGAAGATAATAGAACTATTACTAGAACACGATATCATACAATGAGTCAGTTCATTCATGAGTCAATACCTTCTAGAACATTACAATACATTACTATACTTGCTAGATAGAGAGATCACACAGTACAGCTAGCACACGTAGAACATTACCGTACATTACTATACTTGCTAGATAGAGAGAACACACAGTACAGCTAGCACATGTAGAACATTACAGTACACTACTATACTATTACATGATCACCCTTACATAAGTACAATTACATGATCACACTTATATGGGTACTTTTACATAGATATTGTAGGATGAGTTCTATTACATTTTATATGTATAGACTCTGTTATCAAATCCTCATTCTTATCTTTACCTTGTGATACAATCACATAATCGACGAGATAGGTTGGATTTAATATCCTAGTACCAAAGGATACGTTGCGGGATTGACCATTCCTAGAATCTCTGTTAGCTACAGAGGTAAAAGCACATCCACGGATGTCAACGGTTGATACCATTACAGGTATACTTTAAGGGACTGACTATTCCTATACCCAGCTGTTAGCAACAAAGGTAAATGTACATCTACGGATGTCATCAGTTAACATCGTTAGTTACCCTGGTACCAAAGGGTAGTACTAAGGCTACATTCGGAACAATTAGGTCTTGGTAGAAGACTACATTCAGAACAGTTAGGTCTTGGTAGAAGACTACATTCAGAACAGTTAGGTCTTGGTAGAAGACACCTTCATATACTAGTAGGAATCATAGGGATTTCTAGGGTTTTTCAAACACTTACAGTTCATATACACTTTCAATACTTACAATACATATACTTACAAATTCTTTCATACAAATTAAGACACTAAAATACTTATGATCTCACCAGCTTCAAAGCTGATACTCGCTTTCAAAATTACTTGTATCCTCAGGTCATCATAGACAGGTATCGATGCAAGGAGAAAGGAAGATGGAGCTTGTTCAAGACTTATCTTTCATTTTGATTTATGCTTTAGTGTTTATCAAAATTTGACAGAACACATTTGTATAATAATTATATTATTAATGCAATGGATGATGTTGTTGCTTGTTTACTACTTTACATTGTTGTTGATATTATACATGACGTCCTCCGCCCCAGAACGTTTCCGCCGTTCTTGGTTTTGGGGTGTGACACTTTGGAAGATATTCAGGTCAACGACAGTCTAAATTACATCGAGCGGCCTGTGGCAATCCTCGACAGGAAGACGAAGGATCTGAGGAACAAAAAGGTGGAACTTGTGAAGGTGCAGTGGCAGCACCGGAAGGGTTCGGAGTGGACTTGGGAGTCGGTGGAAGAGATGATGGAGCACTACCCCGAGCTGTTTCGGGATCGAGCAGCAGACTTCGAGGACGACGTCTAAGATAAGTAGGGGAGATTTGTAGCACCTGGTTCCCGGTACGTACTCCTTGCTATTTATTTCTTAATATATATATATATATATATGTATATATATATATATATATATATATATATATATATATATTGCCTTGGACTCGGCGAGTTGATGGGCCAACTTGCCGAGTAGGAGTGGGTCAAGGTGCGGGAATTGGACTCTGGACTCGGTGAGTCGGTCCCCGGATTCGGCGAGTAGGCCCTGGCTGGGCAAAAACCCTAATTCGTGTGTTTGCACCCTATTTAAACACTCTATCTTGGCCTCCTTTATCCCTAACACTTCCAGAGAGCATTAGAGTGAGACCCTAGCCCCCTTATTGATCTAAAGAGAGTTTTTGGCCTTGTGAAGGAGATTGGAGTTTAGAATGAGAAAGAGGTGGTTGAAGAGTGCAAGGAAAGGAGTAGATCCGAACTCTACGCAGGGAGAAGCTTCCATTCAGCCGGAGGATTTGCGATCCAGCAGTTAGACGCTCAGCAAGCAGATTTCAACAGCTACTTTCGAGGTGAGTTACCTTCCAGTAGCGGTCGGTCTAAGGCCACAATGTCGGCCCACCAGTAGGAGATGTATAATAGATGATTGTCTTTGTGATATCATCTAGGTTTTTTACTACCTGATATGTTATATGCTAGCATGATATGTTGTATGTGATAGTAGTAGAGTTCGGTTGTTAGGACCGAAGGATAGTCAGACACCCCATATATGTCTGACAGTATGTGATTATATGTTTGCATGCTGGCTTGTTATGTTATATGCGATAGAGGTAGTAGGAGGGGACCAATCCCCGAGTTCGGTTGCTAGGACCGAAGGGTAGTTCAGGCACCCCAGATATGTCTGATAAAATGTTATGTTATGATATATGATAGTAGTGAAATAGTCCCCAAGGTTCGATCGTCAGGACCGATGGCTAGTCAGTAACCCAGAATGGCTTGACATGGGTAGTCAGCACCCCAGAATGGCGTGACATGTGTAGGTCGGCACCCCAGAATGGCCTTACCGGGTAGGTCGGGCACCCCAGAAATGCCTGGCAATATGTATGATATGTGATTGTATGGTATGCAGTATGATGGGGGAAACTCACTAAGCTTCGTGGTTACAGTTTTCAGTTTTGGTTTCAGGTACCTCTTCTTCGAAGGGGAAGGAGCTGGCGCGGTAGTAGCACATCACACACACGCTTTGTATTCCGCACTATGAGATCTTCCTGGGGGATTTGTACTCTGACTTTATTATGTTTTTTTATAAACTGGTTTCAGACACGCACATCTTTTATGAAATGATATGATCGGTGAATGTTTTATTTTAATGTTTTGCTAAGTATGTGTATTTAAAATGAAATTTTTGGCTCGTATTTTTGGGGCGTTACAACTTGAGTTTTATAAAATAACATAAACATTTTATCACCCACCAATGATCATCTTGCAAGGAAAGGAAAGATTTAAAACACGAGCATAGAAGAAAAAAGTGGTAACAACCTTTGAAG
The DNA here is from genome assembly GCF_052625555.1 of Lactuca saligna. Classification (NCBI taxonomy): domain Eukaryota; kingdom Viridiplantae; phylum Streptophyta; class Magnoliopsida; order Asterales; family Asteraceae; genus Lactuca; species Lactuca saligna. Next base: position 97,147,062 of record NC_136423.1, read on the forward strand.
CACTTTGATTCCTCTAACGGAGGCTTGGAAGTTGATGGAGTGAGGATGAACCTTTGAGACACCAAATGTGCCAACTTGATGTAATGCTAGTTACAAGTCTTAAGCTTTTAAGCCAAAACAAGATTATGACTTAAAGAGAGAATGTAAGCAACAAAATCTTAAAAGTTCAAGACTTTAGAGAGAAGATAGGGAAGAAGAAAGAGCTCTTGGCCAAGGAGAGTGGATTGAAGAAAAATAAGAGCACTCGCTTCTTATTTATAATGGAATTATGGTCCAAGAGTCATTAACCATTAGACAACTTTGACCCCTATGTCATGAACACAATTTTCTAGGTTCGATTCTTTTGTATATTACCAATGCAAATGTCTTTTCTCTTCATCTCATGTTTCCAAGAAGAAAAGACAAGTCAAGAGTTTATATTTTATAAACTCAAAGTTTATAAGATATAAACTTTGTCTTTTTGCTAAAAGAAAAAAGGTTTATTAGGTCCAAAAAGATGTACATGACATATTATATTCATACCATATGAAATAATTTGTTACTTGTATTGTAAAATAAATATTTTCCAGTTATTATAAGAGTTTATGAATATTTATTAAAATCAATTTCTAATAAATAATCATTTGTATCAAGTTGTTGTTAGTGTGACCCTTAGGATCATATGTTATTTAACAATATTATTTTAATATCACTCTTGAGCATACTAGATCTTTCAATTAATACAGAACAAACATGCATGTGATTAATAAGCTATGATTTAAACTCACATAGTCACTAATGATTAAAAAAACATACTTTATCATTACTATTTTTTTGATATTTTCTCTTTAGATCGCGGAGAATCATCTTTAGATTCACATTGGTTTCCTAGATAAACAAATGTATATAATCATTTATGATTAGAAGTATAAATAAACATAAAACTAAAAATATAAAATATCATTCCATTTAAAAAAATCACAAAATCAGTTATAATTACAACACATACCTTTATCATTTATTTTCTTTGACATTTTCTCTTTACCTTGGCGATAAACATTTTCATATCCACGTTGGTTACATAGAAATATAAAATGGCCAAATATGAACGTAATCAGTTATTAATAGAAAAGAAAAAAAAATAGAAGAAAATACGCCAAAAAAACATAACAGAAATCTCTTTGAACATCGATTTTTTTAACTGTACCTTTCAAAATAACATTGTATCGCTTTCGAGATTGTTTTGATTTTTGAATATTTTTTTCGAACATATTTTGTTTTGAAATCCTTATCTGTGAAAATATAAACAACTAATTATAACGAAAACCACCACAAACAAACATAAAAAAGAGATAAATTGTAAACGAAAAAAATCATCAAAATCAACTAAAAATGATGAAAAAACTACTAAATCAAAACAAAAATCATATTTATCAACAAAAAAGCTACAGTTAACAAGTTAAAACAAACATGCATTATCAATAAAATGAAAATTAATAGTATTCTAACCTTTTGTTTCGATTAATGAAGATGTGTTAGATTTTCTTCTGAAGACATTACTGATTTTTCCACTTAATTTGAACAAATAACAACCGAAATCTAGGGCTTAATGCGATAAATAAACAGAAGAAGGTTTTCGTGAGGGCTACATGAGTGACATTTTGAATGAGAAAGAAAACAATATTATAGGCGGTTACAGAGTATCGTAACCTTTCAACAAAATCGATTTGATGTTTGCAAAATTACAATACTAACCCTGAAATGTTTGTTAACGACGTTAATTTAATTAGTTATATATATATATATATATATATATATATATATATATATATATATATATATATATATATATATATATATATAATTATGCCACCATCAAATTTTAACAATAAAGATCATGAAATCAAATGGGTATAAAACTATCTTACAATCTCCATTTTTTATCTCAAAGGGACCAACATCTCTCTCTCTCTCTCTCTCTCTCTCTATATATATATATATATATATATATATATATATATATATATATATATATTGCGAACTCATAATCAGCTTATCATTTTTTTAAAAACCAAAAACACAAATCTTCTCCCAATGGTGCATCTAAGCTAGGGTTGTGTATGGGTCGGTTTGGGTCGGTTTTGGACCCCAACCCAACCCGTAAATGATCGGTTTCTGGTTTTCAGAATCTAATGGCATCGGTTTCTGGTCGGTTCGGTTTCTCAGGTTCTGGTATCGGTTTGGGCAGTTTCTCGGTTTCTTGGGTTCAACCCATACACTTACGATTTCTGGGTTTAAACCCATGGGTTTTGGGTTTAAACCCATTTTCCAGAAATGGAGCAATAAGTTAAATAATTCAAAAAACACCTAATTGAAGTTAAATACTTCAAAAAACATGAGTTTTACAACCAAATTGTCTATTACAACCAAACACACAATCAAACTAAAGCACAAAGTCCGAAATTGTCGATTAGACGATTACATCCAAACACACAATCACTAAAACACAAAGTCCGAAATAGTCAAATAGTCGATTACAACCAAAACATGCAAACATGAATCTTCAATCCACATCCATGTAAATCTCTTCACCACTTCCCCATTTATCTACAAACCAAAAAACATTAGTATTAATCAATGATTATTGAGCAATAAACTTGTGTAAAAGTATAAAATTATAATAATTAAGTTATAAACCTTTAAAATTCAAGTAAAATCTTCATCCACGCAACTCCCTTGACCACACCCCAATTCCTTTACAAACCAAAACAATAGTATGTAATTAATTAATTATAAACATATATAATTACAAACTTATAATTATGTAAAAAATAGTAAAATGTTTACCGGTTTCTATTGGCACCAACTTCTCTCGCGTCTCTTCAACATCTAAAGTCGTCATATTTTAAAACTGGATATCAATTGGGGTGTCCCGTATCCAATCTTGTGCGCAAATCAAAGCTTCGGTAGTCATATGTGAAAGGGAGCTTCTACTTTCATCAATCACCGTCCCGTTAGTACTGAATGCCGATGCTGATGCAACTGTGGAGATTGGCATTCCTTAAACAAGTTTCACCACTTCAGAAAGTACAGGAAACTTTTTTGAATTAGATTTCCACCACCCCAAAATCTGGAAATCCTCCACCCGTTTTTCTATCCCATCTGATAAATAAATCTCAAGCTCTGTTTTATTAACCCCATGCCCACGTTGTTCCATAAACCTTTCAAAATCGTCTTCCATATCAACTCCATGCCCAAAATCAAAATAACTAGGGGTAGAAGATGATGCACTCCTTGTCTTTGCACATCTTTCTCTCTCCGTCTTGTTCTTGAAGTGTTGAAACAAGTCCTCTAGTGTTTTGTTGACATGCTCCAAAATTGTTTTTGTTTTGGTAGAATTCTTACCATAAATCAACTCCAAGCAATACTCCAAATAACACATCTTGTTGCGGGGATCTAAAACGACATCAATATGAAGCATGAAGTTCATGTTCTCAATGTTGTCCCAATATTTGTCGTATTTTTCTTTCATCGACTTTGCCGTTCTTGCACACATTCTAGTTATGCTTGCTTGCATTGTCACAAGTTCCTTACAAAATATATTTGCTGTCAACATACTTGGACCCGGATATCTTTTTTGTGACATTGTAAAAGATCCTCAAATAGTCGATAAAATACCTACCAAAGCAATTAAACAATATCAGATTTCATGATTGAAGTAATATATATATATATATATATATATATACACACACACACACACACACCTCCCTCTAGCAACCTCCCAATCGTCGGCATCGGGAGTCCCCACAACTTTCTCATTTCTTTTTCTCTTTCTCGTAGTCACTTCACCATCATCAACCTCACTTCCACAAAAAATATTAAAACCACTATCAATCGCAATAAGCCTACAATACAAAATAAAATTCAATAAAAACATTAGTATGTAAATTAATATATATATATATATATATATATATATATATATATATATATATATCATACTTAATAGTATATAAAGTACCTATCAAATGCCGCCTCATACTTTTCTGCCGTCTCTAACATCAAAAATGTAGAATTCCACCTTGTGTCAACATCAAGGGATGGTTTCTTACTACAATTAATCTACACTTTCTCAACACACTCTAGGAATGTAGCAAACCTAGCACCCAATGACCTCACATACTTAACAACATTTCAGATCTTTGTGATGGAACTAAAATGTTCTTCTAACCCGTCCCTAACCACAAGATTTATGATATGAGCACAACACCTCAAATGCAAATATTTTCAATCCAAAAAAGCATGGGGTCCCCTAAGCATGGTCACTAGATACCTAATTGCCCCATCATTTGAGGAAGGATTACCTACAGTCACTGTAAACACCTTCTCAATTCCCCAATTCTGTAAACATTTGTAAACGAGTTTGCCTATGGTTACACCTTTGTGATTTGCAATGGGACAAAAGTTCACAATTTTCTTTCTCAAAACCCACGTCTCATCAACCCAATGTACCGTTAAACAACTATAGTTAATGTTCTGGATGGATGTCCAAGTATCAGTTGTAATGGAGACAGTTTGATTTTTTAAAACATCCTTCAATTTATACATTTCTTCTTTGTATATCTGCAAATAATCCCTTGCAACAGTCCACCTTGAGGGCAATTTAAATAGAGGTTGCAAATCCCGTGAGTATTCCTTAAATCCTTCATCTTCAACTATACTAAAAGGTTGATTGTCTTTGATACACATGCGGGCTAAGGAATTCCTACATTTCTCTTGGCTGAAGGAATGAACTTCCAAAGAAGTAGCCCCCGAGTCTCCCACTTTTTTGAAACTCAACACAGATTGTTTTTTCGTATCACCAACTTTTCCTTTAGGGTCATAAATAGGAGATGTTGGACAATAGAGTCTTAAATGATTTCCCATTGCAATCGTACCATTTTTCTTTGAATTTGCACACATCATTGTTGAACAATATGGGAATTTCACTTTCTTAACACCCTTCTTTACAACATCTCTATCAAAATGTTGCCATACCCAAGATACTCTATGACCACCACCCTTATTATCTGCAACTACTTCATCAGCTCCTTCATCTACATCAAGATCAACATCAACGGTTTGGGGAGCATCAACATCAAAAGTTTGTGCATCTAGTTGAGACCTTTCCATCTACATAGAAAAAAACAATCACCAATCCATATGTAAACCAAAAAATTTCAGGAAATAAGAAGCTTCAATTCAACACTCTATATGCAAACAATAAGATTCACATCTTTCAGAATACAATGCATCAAATTGATTATTTTGATATCAACATTTCACAACAATAAACTGAATAATAATAATAATAATAATAATAATAATAATAATAATAATAATAATAATAATAATAACAACAACAACAACAACAAAAGGAAATTGATAAAGTAAAGGTAGGCAAGCAGTAAACAACTAACCATTTTGGTTGGAACCACATTTGTAGTTTTCTCTAAACAAAATGCAATGCATTAAATTGATACAAACCACCATGAATATTGTATCCCTGAACAGTGAACAGTACACATATCTTGATGATACACCAAGACACCAACAATTTCCAAAAATCAGGAAAAAAATGAACACAGATCAGGCAAAAGAAACGAACACAGATCAGGCAAAAAAAAAAAAAAAAAAACGAACCAGACAACAACTCACAAGCGAAATTCATAACATAAACACAAGATTCTATATGAAATCAGAAAAATTAGGAAGAACATAAACAATTAAACATGAATTTTGAATAAACACGAACCGTATTTGACGATACAGAGGAGTTGCAGGTCTCGTTGATTGCGCCGGAGGTTTGGGGCTCCGTTACAGGTCTCGTCGGAGGCTCGGAGCCTCAGATGTGTGCGACTGCGCGATCGATTAAGTACCTGAGGAGCTTCTTCACTTCAGTGGGAGTCTGGGAGATGTGCCGATGCGAGAATGCGATTGCGAGTAGGGCAAAACGAAAATGGGATAAGTAAATGACGAAGGGCTTCTTTTATTCATCTTTATTTTTTAATATATATATATATATATATATATATATATATATATATATATATATATATATATATATATATAAAATAAACTGGTCAGTAAAAATCATCGGTTTTGCGGGTTTATGGGTCGGTTTCTCAGTTTTTAAAGAGGGTCGATTTCTCGGGTTTAGTGGGCCGGTTTCTGGGTAAAAATCGAAACCGAACCCGAAAAATCGGTTTTTAAAAATTTAAAACCCTAACCGTCGGTTTTGATTCGGTTTCAGTTTTTTCGGTTTCGGTTTCGTCGGTTTTTTTTGGTTTCTTAGTTCGGGTTTGCTCACCCCTAGTCTAAGCCATATATAGACTAAAAAAGATTTGACAATTATTATTTTATTTATATATTTTTTTTATTTTCGAAATTTGCATGCATGCACAATAAACAGTCATATGGAATGTGAATGTGCACAGTCAGCAACCATATGACCTCCTAAAAGATTTGTGAAAACTTGCGAATTCATAATCAACTCATCATTTTTCAACACAAAAACACAAATCTTCTCAAAATTTTGTGTCTAAGCCATATTTAGCTTCAAAAAAAGATTTGACGATTATTTTTTGGTTTTTTTGTATGATTGTTGATTGTGCTCATTAGAAGTTCATAATTGTGCATACATGCCAATTTGAAAAATATTGGTGTTTTGGTTTTGAAAAATAATGATTTAATTATGAGTTCGTAAATTCACAAGTTGAGTTTCGTTAGCAGAATCCTCCTTAATAAATGAATGTTTTTTTTTGCCACATGTCGATCTCTCATGAGTTTTGATACTTATCATTTTGTGGTATTTTTGAAATAAATATTATCCACTTGTCAATTTTTGATTTGTTTCAATTTTTAAAATTAAAATCATATACCTATATATGTAAAGTATTAAATATATATATATATATATATAATATTAAATTGCAATAAATATGCTTCTTTCTTTCTTATTTTAAAGTTTTACATTAAAAAATATTTTTTATTTACACTGTTTGATATTTTTTTAGATCAACTCGTGTAATACATGAGGCTCACACATAGTAACTCATTATTACATTTTAAACAATATTTTCTAAAACTGCTTCGATATAAGCCTCCAAGGTTTATGAGCTTTTTATTTTTAAAACCATGATAATAAATCATAAGCTTTGGAGCTATGAAGTTATAAAAATAATGACATGTTTGGTATGTCCTTTTAAGCCCTTCTACTTTATTTTATTACATATTCGCCACAAATATTGTGATCCAACACACTTATGTCAAGGTGTCTCTAACCGAAGGGAAAAATACATCTCGTCGGGCTTTACAGCATACAGTCGCCGTTGATTCACCCGGCCATCCAATCGACCAATTTCTCCACAATTTGACCTTCTCTGGAGCCGGGGAGTTCCACGACTTAGTCGCAATTCAGAACCTGACCAAATAATAATCAACAATTTCATGATCTTATGAGAAACGTGAGTGTTAATCGACAAGAAGGAGCCGTAGATTTTCTTTGTTTCTGCTTCTAATTATCAGATCCATAGCTCCAGTGATTCGCAAGTGCAAAGAGGGGTAAAATGCTACGTCTGAAAGCATTTCGGCCTACGAATGACAAGATCGTGAAGATCCAATTGCACCCTACTCATCCGTGGCTTGTCACAGCTGATGCATCGGATCACGTCTCAGTTTGGAACTGGGAGCACCGCCAGGTGATTAGCTTGTCGGCATTTAATTTCATTTTTAAATTATTTTTTTTGTTAGTTTATACAATTTGAACTGTTAGGTGATATATGAGTTGAAAGCTGGTGGTGTTGATGAACGGCGTTTGGTTGGTGCCAAGTTGGAGAAACTTGCAGAGGGTGAATCAGGTTGGTGTACTATAATTGCGACCTTAGCATACTCATGAACATTCAATTGAGTTCATATGTCTAATGAGAAATGATTCTCCAATTAACAACTGATGGCGTCTTTCTTTATTACTAAGTAGAAATTAAAGTATCTGAGGAGTTTGAATTTTCTTTCTGGTCAATTATATTTTCTGTTGTTTCAAAATTTGAGATGCTCTTTTACATAATGAATCCAGTTTGCTTATTAGTGTGTTATAGGACATTAGATCCACACGTAATACCAAGTGATTCATTGAGCTTAGATGCTAATAGGATGATAGTTCTGATGTAATGGAGAGAGGCAAGATAGAAAACTTATCTGAGATATTTGAATATAAAGCCCTGGAGTTGGACTTTAATCAAAATTTTGTAACTAGCAGTAACTAACTGTATTTGAACCCCGACTACTGTAGTGAAGACAGCATTGCCTAGGGATTGACAAGATGCATGTTTCTTATATCTCTATAGCTGGTTATGAAGACCCATTCTATAGTGACACATGTCACATTACTTATTGTTCCTATTAGGCATTAGTCTCTAGGGGTCAAGCGGAGGCCAGTGACTAGTTGGCTTACCTAAGTTGTAAAGCAATTAATATTAGCAAAATTAGATATGACCAATATCCATAGGAGGACAAGGTTTGATACACATTTTTAAGACATTTTTTTTATGAGATACACATTTTTAAGAACAACTATATTGTACACTCATTTTCAATTATAAAAGTCATATATATCATATTGGAAAAAGTTAATACCAAGTGAAAATTATTATCAAAATTCAGATATAGATATACAAAGAGAGAGGTTGGGCATATATCTTAAAAGTCAGTAGTCGCTAGATGCTAGTCGGTCCATCTGTTGGGGACTAGTCGACCACTGGGTACAGGTGTCATTTTGCGGCTAAAGTAAAGAATCTTGTTCTTATTTAATAATCCATGAATCATGAAATGAATAGTATATTAACTTAATTTGTTTTGTATAGATGTGACACACATAGTAAGCAAGAATAATTATAAGAAATTGTATATGTGTAAATGTGGATATTGATAAGTCATAAGTTTTTGATGAATAAACTCTACAATGATGCCTACAAGCAATTTCTAACTTAGTTAAACATATCTATAGAATCATCCTAGTGTACAGGGCTTAGTTTGTAGATGAGATGGCAATTTAAGCTTGATTCCAATTTGAGAATGTGACTTGATGAACATTTGTTTCGTGAACCAAACGATGCCGTATGATGTTGATCATATGATATGATGTTGACCAGTGTGTTAGTAAATTAAATAACAGTGAACCAACCTATTATTATATCTTTGTGAGTGATCTGTTAGGAAGTTTTGCTTGGTGTATATTCTCCCTGCATAATAAATATGCGTGATTCTAGTTGTAAAAGCCTGAGCTGAAATCATTATTTGGGTATAGATAATAGATGTTAGTTGGTTTTTGATTAAACGGAGAAGATGAATCTAGTGTTTTTTTTATGTGACAGAGTCGAAAGGGAAACCAACAGAAGCACTACGTGGAGGGAGGTAAGGGATTTGTGTTTGATTAATGATTTATGAAATGTGAAGCTAGAAATAGTGAAATACTAATAGATATTATGTATGTGATTTCAGTGTACGGCAAGTTAGCTTTTATGATGATGATGTAAGGTATTGGCAGTTGTGGCGTAACCGGTCTGCTGCTGCTGAACCACCATCAGCAGTGAATCAGTTGACTTCAGCCTTCAATTCTCCGGCTCCATCAACAAAAGGAAGACATTTTCTTGTCATCTGCTGTGAAAACAAGGCCATCTTTTTGGATTTGGTCACAATGCGTGGTCGAGATGTGCCAAAGCAGGATCTAGACAACCGCTCACTTGTCTGGCAAGTCACTACTACATCTCTAATGCTTCTTGTATCCTTTTATATAAAACACCAAGGAAGTTATGATTCTTATGTATATTCTAGATTTTTTTAGACTTAAATTTAAAACAAATGAAATCCTTTGCATCTCCAAAGTCTTTTTTTTTCAAAGGTGGTACTGGTATTATATATGAGAAGAAGGATTTCATGTGCTTTTGCTGGTTATTAGGAGGCAGGAGATTCAGATATATTAACACATTCTGTTTTGTCTTGCTCTTGCAGTATGGAGTTCCTCTCTAAATCTGGTGGTGGAGATGGCCCTCTCGTGGCTTTCGGTTCATCAGATGGTGTGATTAGGGTCCTTTCAATGATAACATGGAAGGTTTGCTTTGCAACTAAGATCTCCCCTCCCCTTGTCTATGATTCTAAACTCTATTTACTTATATACTCCTTCTTGGATGCAGCTTGTAAGAAGGTACACGGGTGGTCACAAAGGTTCCATAGCTTGCTTGATGACCTTCATGGCTTCTTCAGGAGAGGTATGTTTTTATTCAAACTAAAGCATGCTGATGCTGTTTCTTAATTAAATCTTGTAATTGTGTAGATTAAACATAGTTAGTTATATGGGTGAGATTTTATCCTTGTCATCCTCCAAAGAAACAGGAAGGGTATGTTGTTTTGTTTTTATTTTTGTTGGTAATAAATAGAACATGGAACCACTTAGGGTAGATGGAATCAAGGAACGAATGGAATGGTTCCTTCCATTTTGTTAATTTTTGTTCCTTAACCTGGGGTATTTTTCATTCATCATGGAATGGAATGAAATATTGCAATATAACCCATTTTTATTTATGTAACTTTTAGTGACAGTTTTTTTTTTTGTTAATTTTTTTTTCATTATAATTAAATTACACTTTTATATTTTTAGAATAAAATAACATACTATTTTGACCATAATTTATTTGGGCTTAAGTTTTAATGAGCTTATATTATGTTGAACTTTTTATTTTTGTAAACAATAGTTTGTTAATTTGTTACACTTGTCAGTAAGAGGAAATGGGCTGACTGGGGGTATTTGTGTCATATTCTAGTTTGGTCGGTGCTAATCCTAGTATAAACAAGAGGTGGTGGAAAGTTAGTTAGCACTCTGTTCTAGGAAGACATATGATCACTTGTAACCTTTTGATTACATATACAGTTCAATCATTCAACTTTAAGTAAGCAACTCTGTTCTAAATACCCAGACTACAACATAAATATATTTAATATAGAGTTGATATAAAAAAAATCCATTCCATTCCTATAGGCTAGCCAAACATGATCATACCAATCCTTATTCCTTGGAGACATTTTATTCCACCCAAACAAACGGACTGTCTAAATTCTAATTTAGAACTAAGCCTAATTCATTGTTTATACACACTGTGGAGGCTTCCTAGATATCGCCAATGTGAGTCGTAAACATTAGTGCCAATTATTTCTAGCAGCATTACATGGAAATGAGAGAGAGATTTTTGATTCTTCTCTTCTTCTCTTTGGTTTATATCATATTCAACTCTATGTGAATGTTCGTGTAGCAAACTTGAAATGTGTCACTTGTAATCATTGCAAGAGATATTTTTTTAGAGTAAATTACACGAATGGTCCCTATGGTTTGGGATAATTTGCACGTTTGGTCCCTAACTTATTTTTTTAACTTGGAAGGTCCCTGCAGTTTGTTTTTGTTGTGCGCTTGGTCCATGTCTTACCTAAAAAGACTATTTTGCCCTTCATTTTTTTAATTTATTTAAATAAGGTGGGTTAGGTAAGGTAAGGTGGAAGTGCGGTTGGAGGTGTGTTTATGTAAATAAATCAAAAAATCAAGGGCAAAATAGTCTTTTTAGGTAAGAAAGGGACCAAACGCGCAACAAAAACAAACAGTAGGGACCTTCCGAGTTAAAAAAATAAGTTAGTACCAAACATGAAAATTACCCCAAACCATAGGGACCATTCGTGTAATTTACTCATATTTTTTAAGATTATGTCATTCTATTGAGAGTTTAAGCACAAAAAAGAAAAACAAAACACAAATAGACCCAGCAACATTGGTCACATCACGTGCTGTTCACAACAAGTCATTCATGTTATGGTGGTAATGTTTTCACATGACAAACAGAGTTTAGAAAATCTGTAAACTAGGGATCATGTTTTCTTCCAGGGATTTGGATTCTTGAATGATCTTCTGCCCACCTTACCCTGTAGTATATATATATATATATATATATATATATATATATATATATATATATATATATTTTCTGTCTTTGATTATAGATATAAACGTAGTACTCTTTAAGAACATATTTTTTCTTAGGCTAGCAGTTAGCATGGATAATTTTATTTACAATTGCATCATTTTGTATGATGGTAAATAATATAGTTAAAAGTTTTGTTCTTAATCACCATGCACTTATCTTTGTATACAGGCTCTACTGGTCTCTGGTGGTAGTGATGGTGCACTTGTACTTTGGAGCGCAGACCATGGTCAAGATTCACGAGAACTTGTGCCTAAGCTGAGTTTCAAGGTAACCATGCCAGTTTTATTTCTGTCACAAGTCATACAAAAATACTCGAGTAATCCTTAAAGTTATACATGAGTAAAATCGTATTCCTACTTTTATAGACTAAATGCAAGAAACAGCATGTCCTTTCAGCAATTGTTTTAATATAGCATTGTACTGTCAGTTCTTCTTATTACAACTTTGTACATTAAACAATCCAACTAATCATAGCAATGGGGTATCCTGTTTAAAAGGTAGCAAGTTACCTATTACTATAATCGGGCAGATTTTTCAAAGTACAATGTCCTAATAATAAATAATTTGAAGTACAATGCTATAATAAAAAAGTTTTGGAAAAATATTGCTACTTCTTGCCAAAATGGTTAAAGTATTAAGATTCTGGTATGTAATTGGTGTTCAAAGGGTTAATGTTGTTTGATTGTTACATTTGATGTTTTTCCAAATGTTGAAAATTTTGGACTTGCTGAATGTGATTTTTTATTTTTATTTTTAATTCTTTTTTGGTGTGGAAGTAGCCTAATGGGTAAGAATATGCAAGTGAAAACATAATACTTAGTCTAAAAGTGTGCACCTATTTTCTTATAACATAGATAACAATCAATGTGCAAGACAAGATGATACTGATATTCTAAATGCAGAAATAACAACAAAATCACTTATTGGCGACTTATAGGATAATACTTTGATTTCTTTCTACTACAACATGTTTATTTTGTTATTAGTTTCAACTTTTTTCTTATTAGGACATTAAATTGGCAGTGAAAAGAAAAAAAATTGGTTTTGTATCTTTGACATTTGAGGACATTGAATTGCTATAATTGGGTAGATGTACCAAGGTACAATGATGTAATAGGAAGAATTGAAACATATTTATGGAAGTTTGGCTTGCATTGAACCCTATTCTAAAAGAAAAGGCTAACATCTGAGATACCATTACCATTGAAGGCACATGACGGTGGTGTTGTGGCTGTTGAGTTATCCAGAGTGAGTGGAAGTGCACCTCAGCTCATAACAATAGGTGCGGATAAGACTTTAGCCATCTGGGATACAATGTCATTCAAGGTACACACTGCACTCCTCCTTGGTATTTCGAAGATTGAAAAAACCAATCTCTACTTTTCAACTGATTGATTGGTCTTGTCATCTATGTCATGTGTTTGCAGGAATTACGGCGTATTAAGCCTGTCCCTAAAATGGCTTGTCATAGTGTGGCATCTTGGTGCCATCCTCGAGCACCCAACCTTGATATATTAACTTGTGTCAAAGATTCACACATATGGTATTTATTATCTCTTCTCTTATACTACTAGATCTGTGGAAGTATCAGATATTTTAGGACTCCGCACCAATTGGCTAGGGTTAGGGTTAAATATTTCCAGTGATTTGCTTATTATAGATTTTGAAAAATCCACCCACTTATAGCACTGTCATCTGAATTCAAAACAATTTTCACTGGATAGATCATAGATTTCTGTAATACGAAAAAATTTGAAAGTACAATGCCTTAATAATAAAAAACATGGTAAACCACACCATCTGAGCCGCCCAAGGCCCACATGGAACAAAAAAAATTCAAGTATAATAATGCTGCCTGGACAAATAAATGAAAGTAGATTACTATTTCTTGCATATAGCTCTTAATATTTTGCTGCTTTCTGGTTAAGTAATTATTTTTCTCTTTGTAAAAATTTGCAGGGCAATTGAGCACCCCACTTATTCTGCTCTAACAAGGCCATTATGTGAACTTTCTTCTCTTGTTCCTCCACAAGTACTTGCGTCTCATAAAAAGCTTAGGGTATGTATGTATGTGGCTTTTGTAAATTTTGCTTGTTGAAAGCTTAGCTTAATGAGAAGCTATATTTACATTGATGCATGTGTTGCTAAACAAATGGCCAAATTGTGGAGAATAGCAATGTGCTTTGTTCTTGTTAGTGTATTTTATTTTTTACCCATAATAGCAACATATAACCTGAGAGTTGTAAAAGGCTTACAAGCTTCATTGTTACATACATATTGCTATTAGCAGTAAAGTAGTGTAAGCACATTGCTATTATGGGTAAAAAGTGTAGTTCATTTCTAAGTTTCAGGTTACATATTGCTGCTATGGGTAAAGAAATATGTAAGCATGTATTTTTGTTATTGGTAAACCTTGTGCTCATTATTTCATAAATGTGTGCATACACTAAAGACATGAAATTAAACACAAGTTACACATAAAATGACTCAAGCAACATAAAATGAAAAACTAAGTGACCTTTTTATATTCTTCTAAGCTCAAAATTCACATTGAACTCTCTGTTTAGGGATTAACATAAACTCGTACAAAGCCTCAAATAACCTCTAAACACTGCATTCATTGTCCCTACCCAGCCTCATCTGTCTGATTGTGAGAGAGAGGTGTCCAAATACAGTGATAAGGAAACTAGGTGTCAAATAAAGGGATGAATATGATACTGAGCGTTATATGCAAGAATAGCAACGTACTTCTGTTGACTTGCTTGTTAAAGCACCCTTCTTCCATTTTTATTACATCATTGCACTTTGAAAATCCATCCAATTATAGCAATATCATCCAAAAAAAATCATTTTTCACTGCTATGAATAGGTAGATTTTCCAAAGAAAAAACATTTTTCAAAATCCAATGGCTTAATAAGAGATAGATTAGAGGTACAATGCTGTAAGTGTAACATAAAGAAAGGAAAATCGGATGGTGTAGAAAACAAATAAATGAACGTATGTTGCTATTTCTTGCATTTAGATGGGTATGGGTATATTTTATTTATTTATAGAGGGGTGTAAATATTTGTTTGGTTTGGGTGGATGGTGATGATGATGCAATTAATTATATTTATAGGTATATTCGATGGTGGCACATCCCTTACAGCCACATATTGTTGCAACTGGAACAAATATAGGCGTGATACTGAGTGAATTTGATCCAAGGTCTCTCCCTGCTGTTGCTCCTCTACCATCACCACCAGAAAGCCGTGAACATGCAGCAGTTTATGTAGTCGAAAGGGAACTGAAGCTCATACAGTTTCAATTATCCAACACACCAAATCCTTCACTTGGAAGTAATGGATCCTTGACTGATGCAGGGAAATTAAGGGGAGGAGATTCTTCTTCTGAGCAGCTCAATGTGAAACAGATCAAAAAGCATATCAGCACTCCCGTTCCACATGATTCCTATTCTGTTCTATCAGTAAGCAGTTCTGGAAAGTAAGGCTCTCTTCTCTTCTCTGTTTGGATATGGATAATATTTGAGATAATGATTGCATACTTTAGGAAATGGAAGGAAAAATAAATAAATGAGGGCGGCTTTCTTTGTTAAGTTGTTTTTCGATTTGTTCAGTCCAATAACATTAAGGGTGTCGTGAAAATTTCAAATTCCATGATGGATGGAGGAAATTCTTTTCTATTTAAGAGACCAAAACGCCCTCATTATATATGGTATATTGAATTAATTTATATATATATATATATATATATATATATATAAAGATGTTACTAAATGATTTTCATTCATTGCCCGCTAACCAAATGCATGAAATATGAATCCTTGATATTCCTATTCCTTTGACAGATTAGATTCCATTCTAACGAATGGAGCACCTCCAAGAAGGGCATGAATAAAATAAAGATGATTGTGTGTGTGTATCTGTGTGAATTATAATAATAAGTAAGTGAAAGTGCATTTGTGGTTGCAGGTATGTTGCAATCGTATGGCCTGATATTCCATACTTCTCGATCTACAAGGTGAGTGACTGGTCGATTGTTGATTCAGGCAGCGCGAGACTCCTGGCATGGGATACTTGTCGGGACAGATTTGCACTGTTGGAATCTGCAGTAGCTCCGAGGATGCCCATATTGCCAAAAGGGGGTTCATCCAGAAAGGCAAAAGAGGCTGCTGCCATTGCTGCAGCTCAAGCGGCTGCAGCAGCTGCTTCTTCCGCAACTGTTCAAGTTCGTATTTTGTTGGATGATGGGACTTCCAACATATTAATGAGGTCCGTTGGTGCCCGAACTGAACCGGTATGTATGAATTTCCTCTCCCATTTTCTTCTTGTGTTATGTTGTGTTCTGTCATGTCATGTGTAACAAAAGGGACGGGGCCCAACTGTTTTGCATTTTTGAAAATGTTCTCTACTTCAATTCAAACTGATGCCAGTATTTCTTTTTCCTGAATTAAATCCAGGCCAGGGATACTGAATATTTATCCTAAAATTGTACCTCACCCTCCCTCGTCCCATGCTCTTTCATAAGTTTGTAGATTTGCCCAAGATTCGAATCCAGTTCCATTTAAATCCCGTGCCGTGTTTGGTTGCAAATGCAAATGAGTACGGAATTGAATTTCGTTGCACAAAATGTATTTTAACATTCCATCCAGTTCCTATCTAGCTTCTTCTTCTTGGTAAAACAATACTCAAATACTCTTGTAACCCTAGAATTCCATAAGCAAACAATTCTCGCGTCTCCATCTGCCTCAGGGATTCCATTCCATTTCCTGCAACCAAATTCCACTTCCTTCCTAAACATTTTGCAAACCAAGCGCCCCTAAGAGATCTTTCTGATTATAGTAATAGAAAGTCTATCCCACTACTTAGTACTAATGCATATTCCTCACAGATAGAGTGACCTTAATGGTTTATGTGGTGAATGCTAAGACTTTTTCTTTCTAGGTAATTGGACTGCATGGAGGGACACTACTTGGCATTGCCTACCGGACATCAAGAAGGGTTAGCCCTGTTGCTGCCACCTCTATTTCATCAATCCAGTCAATGCCCTTGTCAGGCTTTGGCAGCAGTGCCCTTTCTTCATTCAGCACCATGGATGATGGCTTTTCTTCTCAAAGAACTCCTGCTGAAGCAGCACCTCAGAACTTTCAGCTATACAGGTAAACTTGCACCTTCTTTTTCATCATCACTTGAATGCTTTGGTCAAACTAGTGGTGATGTTATATATGCTAAATATGCTTTTAGAAGCTCACAATTGTCATTTATTTAATCTTTTTCTGTTGTTTTATATATCAAGCATGTCTACGTCTATGTATTACATGCTAAAAACACTCAAAAACCGAAAACCTGTAACCAAAAAACTGAGTTGTTTTGAAAAACAAATGGTTTGTTTTTGTTTCTTATAAAAACTGGTATTTTCTTACAAGACCAGAAAAGGATCTTACAGAAAAACTAAAAACGATGTTGTTTTATGTATAAGTTTAATTGATTAGTTCTTTAAAATTAAACTGTTTGTCTGGTTTCCAATTTCCATTCCACTTTTCTGGGAAACTTCCCTAATTCTCATTCAAAACAAATGAAATTGCAGCACATACTAGAGTATGAGTACTAGTTGATTGAGTCAAATCAAATAGTAGTTTAGAATCACACAAGCTTCTTACTCTAGCATACAAACACTAAAAAACCAAAAAGACTGTGAAACACCCCAAAAACTGATTCTATGGAAACCCGAAAAGCAGCTAGAAACTGACTTTTTCAATTTTAGGAAAAAAACTGAGCTCAACCCCTCCCCCCCCCCCCCCCCCCCTACATTAGATTACTTGATATTAAGGCATTGTACTTGGAAATCTACCCAGGTATTTTAATTTCTTTTTCTTATTAAGACATCTATCTAACTATAGCAGTGAGAATTGCTTTGTATTTGCATAACATTGGTATAATTTGGTAGATTTTAGAGCGTAGAATGGTGTAACGGGATAGGAAAAGATGGAAGTGGAATGCTATAATAAAGAAATAAAGAAATAAATAAAAGTAGGTAGGTATTTCTAGCATTTGAACCTAATTATATGATGGTTGTTGCAAGTAAGTATGCATATGATTGAGTAATTATTTATGTATATATATTTTTGTAGTTGGGAAAGCTTTCAACCCGTGGGGGGAATGCTGCCTCAGCCAGAATGGACAGCCTGGGACCAAACTGTTGAGTATTGTGCTTTTGCATATCAGCAGTACATCGCCATATCTTCCTTGCGACCTCAGTACCGATACTTGGGAGATGTGGCCATTCCTCATGCCACTGGTGCAGTTTGGCATCGCAGGCAACTGTTTGTGGCTACACCAACAACAATTGAGTAAGTTACGTTTATATATATATATATATATATATATATATATATATATATTCCTTAGCAGTCTTTCTTGAGAGTTATTCCCCGACACGTTTCAATCTTTAGATTAGGATGGATATTGGCTGCATTTTTTTTACACAGGACTGGACAAGCTTTCTATGATTGTTTTTGATGACAATGACGATTTATGTCTTTTGCACCCTATCCCAAACTTTTTGGATGGGGAAAAGAAGTGCAATTTTTATCCCATTGGCATCAGTCTAATGTCTAATGGCAGTAGAAGGATCAGCCTAAAAGTAAAAATCATCCCTATGAGGGTCTCTTACACATACATTTATGGTGGTTGGCTGGTGTTAGGTGTGTTTTTGTGGATGCTGGTGTTGCACCTATTGACATCGAAACAAAACGGAGAAAAGAAGAGATGAAACAGAGGGAGGCACAGGCACGGGCAGTCGCTGAGCATGGAGAGCTAGCACTAATTGCAGTTGATACTCCTCAAACTGCTGCACAGGAGAGGATTTCATTGAGACCACCAATGCTACAGGTACTTTACTCATTTGGATTATATTATTTTCATATCATAAAATCGGCTTCCTTTTTTATTTCTGTATTGTAGCATCCTACTTCCGTTACAATTTTTTTTCTCTTATTAGGGCATTGTAAATTCGAAAATACACACCCGATTATTATATTGTGTTTTCATTTATATACTCATTAGGACATCATACTTTGAAATCTCTACCCAATTATAGCAGCGAGAATTGCTTTGTATTTGGATGGGATTGCTTTTAATTGGGTAGATTTTTCAATAAACAATGCTATAACAGAAATAAAAGAAACTTGGATGCTATAATAAACAAATCAATGAAAAGGATGTTACTATCTATGGCATTTTAGCCTTTTAACATGATGTCCAGGACAATAGCACAACTTATAACTTGATTACCTGCTGTTTGGCTGGCATAACTGGCATGTTGTGCTACAGTACATAATGAATATTATAGGCCAAGTCCAGTAGGCAAGAAGACATCAAATTTAGTTGGTGTAAAATAAGGCATGGGCTTTTGCTAGTCGCACTTTGATTTTTTTATAAGTAAATACTAAATAGGGAAATGGGGCTATTATATACCCAAGCTTAGGTGTAGAACAACTACAATGACTTGATTTAGTGATCACAGCAGGTGTTTTTTTGATGGAATTATTATTTGCCGTAGTATTGGGCATTGGTGGGTTTTCTGGAAACCAATCAGTCATGTGAAAAAATCAAGAGGGTGATTTTTTTTTACTCAAAACTATGTTGTTTTGAGTGATTTTCAACAATCACATGCTTACACCTTACTTTACCTAGGCTTTTTATATAGGTAATAAAGATGGTAAGGTAAGATGATTTGTTTGCATTTTTACTCTTTAGTTTGGCTTCTGTCGAGATGATACGCGTTGTACCTATACTATACAATAACAGTTTTCAGTTGATGTGCTTGGTATTTATTGTTATCACACCTACATGTACGGATACTTGAGTAGAATATTTAAATAGAAAAAAAATGTCTTTATGTTGTTGAAACTTCAAACAGGTTGTGCGACTAGCTTCTTTTCAGCATGCACCGTCTATTCCTCCTTTCTTGACATTGCCTAAACAAAGTAGAGGTGATGGTGGTGATGATGCCGGGTTGCAAAAGTTTGCTGAGGGTAAAAGAGTTGATGAGATAGCTGTTGGTGGTGGAGGAGTGGCGGTTGCTGTCACTCGGTTTCCAGCGGAGCAAAAGCGACCTATTGGACCTCTAGTTGTTGTGGGTGTCAAAGATGGTGTTTTATGGCTAATTGATAGGTACTTCTTGCAAGCAAATCATCATTTTTTAATAAATATTTATAAACATATCTTAAAGTAAGTATGCTCCTGAGTGTGGTGTCAGAGAGAGAGAGAGAGAGATCTCATCTGGTTAGATTAAAATATGAGATCAATTCTAAACTCTTTCACCTCTATCTGAACCAACATGAAAGCGTATATTGTATAATTCCCTAGTATCTGTCTGTCTGTGATAGGTACATGTTTGCTCATGCAATATCCCTCAGCCATCCTGGAATACGTTGCCGCTGTCTTGCCGCCTATGGGGATGCTATTAGTGCAGTAAAATGGTACATTTCTATATCTTTTATTAATTCTCATCATCTGCACTCTTACTCTTTTTCTTTTTCTTTTTCTAGGGCAAGTAGGCTTGGTAGAGAGCACCATGATGATTTGGCTCAATTTTTGCTTGGCATGGGTTATGCTACCGAAGCCCTTCATTTACCTGGAATATCTAAGAGGTTTGCATTGTCTCACTTTACTTTGTCCCCACAAAACATGTGACAACCTTGTACTGTGTTTGGCATGGGATTGAGACTGATGTAGTCCTCATTGTCACTGCTATTATAAAAAAAAAGTACAATGCTGTGATTGGGTAGATTCTCCAGAGAGAGTGTAACATAAAAAGAAATGAAATTAGGATGTTAAGGTAATTTGAAAGTAGTTGGTAGACTGGGTAATTTTTTTTTTCCTTTTGTGTGGTGGTTCAGGTTGGAGTTTGATTTGGCGATGCAAAGCAATGATCTGAAAAGAGCCCTCCAATGTCTTCTGACGATGAGTAACAGCAGGAACATAGGTCAGGATGCTGTGGGACTGGACTTAAATGACATAATGTCTTTGAGTATGACTACTGCAAATACTAAAAAGGAAGACATTGTGGATGCTGTTGATGGGGTGGTGAAATTTGCACAAGAATTTTTGGGAATTATCGATGCAGCAGATGCCACTGGACAAGGTGAGGTGGCTCGGGAAGCTCTTAAGAGATTAGCAGCTGCTGGTGCAGTGAAGGGAGCTTTACAGGGTCATGAATTACGAGGACTGGCTTTACGCCTTGCAAACCATGGAGAGTTGACACGACTTGGTGTATGTTCCATTTCCATTTCCAAAATCCAATTCATATTCTTCTCTCTACTTATTTGCTTGCATTCACCTTTACTTTAAACCCTGTGGCACAAAAAAGTATGACTTGTAACATTTTTTTTTGTACAGTTGTGATACTTTGTTGCCCTTTTAAGGAATTTTCTTTTCTCTTATTGTAAATAATTGTCCTGTCCATGACTACTACACTATGATGTTTCTTTGCTAAAGTAAAGGTGTTAAATTTTTTTTTTGGTAGGGGTTGGTGAACAATTTGATATCAGTGGGGTTCGGGCGGGAGGCTGCATTTGCAGCTGCACTTTTGGGGGACAATGCTCTTATGGAGAAATCATGGCAAGATACAGGAATGCTAGCTGAAGCCGTGCTTCATGCCCATGTAAGAAAAAACAAACGACTCACACTGACTATGCGTTTCCATTTCTACACTAGTGTGTTAATGGGACAAACCTTTACACAAAATTGTGGAACAATACCAGAAAAGTATGACTTGTAACATTTTTTTTTTGTTCTTGGGTCAGGCACATGGACGGACAACGCTGAGGAGTTTAGTTCAGTCATGGAACAAAACACTGCAAAAGGAGATGGAGCATGGGGCTTCCACAAAGACGGACGCAGCCAGTGCATTTCTGGCTTCTCTCGAGGAACCCAAACTCACAAGTCTTGCCGATGCCGCCAAAAAGCCACCCATCGAGATTCTTCCCCCTGGAATGCCCTCCATAGATGCCCCTCTTCCTGGCATTCAGAAAAAACCACAACCACAACCACAACCACAACCAGCTAAACCTTTGCAAATAGGAGGGCCTCCATCTGAATCAGTTGCTGCTGCTGCAGACGCACCTGCACCTGCACCTGCACCTACACCAGAACCTGGGGTTTCAGTCCCACCATCGGAATCAGAAGTTGCAGCAGCTACTACAGTCACAGATACAGGGTCTGGTGCTCCTACAACAGAAATGGAGCCTCAACCCAGTGGTGATGCTTTGGTTGAGCCAACTGAATCGACTACTACTGCTGATGTAGCTTTGGAAAATCTAACTCCCGACTCATCCCTTCCGGATCCAGTAGTTGCTGTAGCGGGAAAGGATATTATTGCATCTGTTGATTCTTCACTCACTGCACCTCTAACTCCAACAGACCCGCCACCTTCTCAGAAACCAGAACCTCCAATTCCAAGGCCAACTGGTGTCCGTCAGGAACTACCCATGATGGATTGGACTATGTAATACTCTCTACTCCACAATTTTCTTCTTTCTTTCTTTCTTTTCTCCCAATATAACATCCTCCTTAGGCCTGTGTGTAGGTTGCATACTTCATTATTACATTACTTCCTCTCTATGTTTTTGTTGCTTTAATTCTCAACACTAGAATCACATATTTTTACTTTGTTTGTTGATCGTGTAACCCTCTGTTATTATTTTTATAAGCTATTTCACATTTTGAGACCCTTGCTTGATTCATGATTACTTGCAACGCTTCCATCCATTTTACTTCTTGTAGTGAGAATAAGTAACAACACTAAAAGAATGTCTCAAGTTCAAACCTTACACTTTCAATCAAGAGATTATCAGGATAAAGGGTGATTAGTATCATCGCTACAGCGAGCCATCACCCCCATACTTCACATAATTGGAGTCGCAATGGGCTATTCGCAACCCATTTTTGTGTAGTAATATGTATTTGTGAAATAATATTTTTCAACATATTATATGATATTATTGGTAAAATGTGTACAATAAGTTTAATAGTAAAATATATACAAATCTGGTTTGAATGGTATATATGTCCATAATAAACAATAAAAATCCATGTCTACAACCAAGTGACATGCTATGTAACTGGCGATGATTTACTATTACCGGTGAAATAATATTTTTTTTTGAACAATAGGTAAAGTTTAATAGTCGTACGTGCACAAAAACTATTTGATGTTTTGTGCACGTACGACTATTAAACTTTACCTTTTGTTAAAAAAAAAATAAGGAGTAGTTCAAATGAGAACCCAAAAAAGTTTAAAATCCTAAAAACTATTTTTTTTTTTATAAATGTTTTCAAAAAGATATTTAGATAAATCAAACATTAATATTTAATAAATCAAATTCTTCATTCCCTTATGGTCACCACCTGTGGCAACTGGAACATCGTCGGACCGCCACCGAAAGGTCGCCCTATTGCAACCGGACTAACACAAAATTAAACGATCTTTTTTTTGGTCGTATTCATAGTTTAATACACAAACATTTCAAATCTCATTTAAAAAGACTATTTATAATTAAATTTACAGAAATTTAATCAACGAAATAGAACTATATCTTGACAAATTCATTTTTTTTTCTTAAATTGTAAATCTCTTTAAAAATGAACATTTCTAAGACATTCACAATTGAAAATACAATATTCATAGTTTAAAAAAAATATGAATTCACTCATTCAAACTTTAACACAAAAATTCATATAAAATTCACAGTTTAATATAGTACATTCACAAATTAAATTAGTATATTCACTGTTTAATTAAAAAATTCACAACTTAATACATAAAAATTACAACTTAATATAATGCATTCACAACTTAATAGATACTATTTATAGTTTTGCTTCCTCATAACACCATCAAATCACGATCTCTTGACACTTTAGCAAGCTCCATAAATTATATGCAAACTCCAAAAATAATATCTGGATAAAAAACAATCAAAATTCATAGTTTAATAAATATATATATTAAATACTATTAAGTGATTGAATAAAAAGTTGAGAGGAAGGAGATAATGAAAAAGTGAGGATTAAGATTTTTAACAGATTAACAAAATAGTCAAGTAAGGGAAGAGAGTTCAAGATGCAAAACCATCAAATGTAGAACAATTACATTTTCCAAAAATCTTATCTAGATAAAGAAAATCACAATTCACAAATTAATATACTAATTCTTTTATAATTCACAGTTTAAAATATTAGTTCAGATACTCATTCACAGCTTAACAAATACTTTATTTTCATTGAGGTATTTCATCTAACACATTTTGTGCATCTGATTTAAGAACTTTTTTTTTTATCTAAACATTATCATCAGAGATCCAACCAATGAAAAAAAAAAAATACATAAAGAACATAATATGAGAATGAGGTACAACAAATATGATATGATGATGGCACCACCATCGACCAATAATCTCCTTTAAAGAGATCAAGCAACCTCAAATACTCTAAATCTAAGATAAAATCCTCAGCAACCTCTTATCACAATTTCCTTTAGTCGTTCAAAGTCTCATACCATTCCCATACCAAACATTTCAACTGTCCAGTAATATCCCTGACTCTTCAACTGGAACAATGAGTCATCATACTCCTCAACCTCTACTTCCCAACCAACGTTCCAACATATGAATCATCACAAGAATAGGGACTCCATTCCCATACTCCATACCCATCATAGACAGAAGAACCACCGTCCTGATGTACCCTTCCATATTAGCCGCTGCTTCGGCTAACGTACGCCCTAGTATACTCAAATAGGGTGTATCCTGGTCCTTGACCATCTCAGTCCCAACTGATGACCTGCTTCGACTAACGTACGCCCTACATACGCCTTTCCAGGCCATAACTCTATGGGACCTTCCGGTCCAAGTGTCTCAAAGGACTTACGTCCTGAATCTCGGTAGACCTTTCGATCCTACCCGTATCGACCTTCCGGTCCGTAACCTCCTGACCTTCCGGTCCTTATCATACATAACATACATAACACATACATATCACATATCAGCATATAACACATACATCTCATAGCATATAAGACCTTTCGGTCACACATAGGTACCCTTCCAGGTACAGTATAGTGAGAGGACTCACCTCGTCTGATGTTTAGTAACTCACGTGCTCAAAATCCCTGAATCTCGAAACAACGACCTAGCCCCGCCTAATCACATAAAGTAATTGTTTCAAATCATTAACGGCTCTCAAGGCTAGACTAATCCCTTCCTATGTCCTCTCAAAAGGCTAAGAGACCATTTTACCCCTCAAAGGTCCCAAAAGTCCAAATGTTGACTAAAATCCTAAAAGTCAACGAAAGTCAACCGCAAGCAGTACGCGGGGCATACGAACTCGTGTACGCGACGCGTACTCCGGCTAACCAGAATCAGGGGACTCGACTCCTTACGCGGCGCGTACTGGGATTACGCCCAGCGTAAGTCCCAGTTTCCCATTCTCCAAAGTTTTGGTCTAAATCGATTAATTCAACGGTCCATATCACAGATCTAGGCACTCTACTGCATCCTAAACCATAAAGTCGAATCCTTTAGGCCTTTGAATGGCTAAAAAGGTTATAACTTCTTCTAACGTCTTATCCCCTTTTCTCATTAAGACCACAACTCATGCATGACTCCATAATGATGACCAATTTTGGATTTTTGTGCATCTACAACACATCCGAAGCTGAAATGGGGCAGATCAAGGCTTGTGGAGACAATTTACTCAAAAAGTCTCCATCTTGAGATAAAACCCTAAGAAATTGGACCATGAAACACAAAACCAAAATGAATAGGAAAGTTCTGAGCTTTTTACCTCCAAGTGATGCTCCTACCCGTGTAAGAACTGATTTCTAGTATATGATTTACCTTTCTTTAAGTTAATTTTATTTAGAGTTTTGGCTGGGTCACGGTGCTGCTTCTTCATAATCGTGGCGCAAGCCACATCATCAAGTAGTGATGTTGTGGCCGTCATCAAGTAGTGATCTAGGATTTGCTCCATTTTCAGCCTCCATCTTTATAGAGTTTTAATAGCAAACCCTAGCCTTTCTCTCATAAGATTTTAGCCTATTGATCTTACTTTTATGCATCTTGAAGGATAAAAGTGAGCTTGTGGTGCAAGATGTGGGCGTTAAAAATTAGATCCAACATTGTGATCATCTTCTAGACCTCTGTAAGTCTTCAAGCTCAAAACGTTTGTGTTTAAATGATTAGATCTAGGATTTGGTGCATATTATGGACCTTTTTATGAGATTCTTGAGGAGTTTGTGAAACTTTGGGAATAAAGCTTGAGTTTTGGGGTCTTTTGACCCATATGAGCAAGGCTTAAGTTGTCCTTCTTTTTGTATCATGCCTTGGGTACATTTTGAGCTTAACCTAGTTCTAGGGTTAGAGTTTGGTTGATTGGGGGCATGCAAATGGATAAATTTGGAATCTTTATTCACTAAGTTGTTATTTTATTTCGATGTGCACTAGAAGTTTGTAGCCTTGGTCTTGGTGGATTAAGTGTTGGATCTGTATGCCTAAGAATCATTTTAGAATGATGTTTTCTAATAACATATGATCCTTTAGGGTCACACCTTTAGCAAGTTGTCACTTATTGAATATTTATTATTAATAATTAGGGAATAATTATTATTTTATGAAAATCATATTTTTGTTGGGTTTTGAGCAATCTAACACTCCTAAGGTGTTCATGCAACCCTAAAACCTTGGATCTATTTTTTACTATGAATACATACAACTTTGTTTTTCCAAGGTTAATAACCTATCTAGCATGGCATGGGGAACATTAAACATAATGGCTAAAAGAATTACATACCTTTCAATTGTGAGTTGATTCCTTGTAGTTTGAGAACCTAGCACCAATAATGTGGATGCCTTAAATGGAAATCACAAATCAACACAAACTTGGAAAAACCTTATGAGAGTGTATGCTAGCTTAATAAATTGGCCACCACCTTTTTACATACACTAGTACCATTTCAAGCATCACAGGCTCCTTTATATAGTAGGGAGGATTAGGGTTACATCCATGTAAACCCTAATACCCATGACTCTTCCTTTCCAAGGATCCATAGGTTAAAAGCTCCATGGACTCCCATGCATGCCAAGCCCATTCCAAATGAGTATTATCCAACATATATATAAATACGAGAGCCCATATTTAATTAGTCACCTTTTTGATCACCAAATTAATTCTAAATTAATTTATGATCAATAACAATTAAGTAATATGATTTCATATTAATATATTATAACTTATATAATATTAAAAAATCATAAACATACAATTCTCAAGGTTTAACCATAAATCGTTCGGGTGAAGTGCAACCCAAATGGACCATGCCGGGTCGGGTTAAGTATATACCAAATAAAGTTATGGACTTAGACACCTTATCCAACAATTTCTAGAGAGAATAAGAAGACATTTATTAATATAGTATGATTTAAATGTTGTGTAATATGTACAAGTATTTAGATATTTAGGAGTTAATATATATAATAGATATAAACTTGTACACTTAGAAATAATGCTTGATGAGTTGGACACATCACATATCCCCTCCCTCCTCATAAAAGTCATAGGTTGTAAGGGCATGGGCATAAGTTGCTTGCAAGTTTCCTTTTAAACACTTCATACTTCTAAACACCTTACCTTTGACTTGTGTAAGGATATGGTGCTTAGATCTTGTATTTAACTATATAAAGAGACTTAAGACTTCCTTTTTGGAGTTAGTTTTCGAAGAACTCTTTCTCTTATTCATGATGAAAGTCGTAGCTTTTTCCCTCCTCCTCTAGATCTCATTTGAAGTGTAATATAGATTTGGTGCTTGGAAGTGCTTCTCCTTTAGTTCTCATTTGTCATAAGCACTTAAAGGCTTAAGGAGTACTTCATACAAGATGAGAACTAACATTCTTGGTGGCATATACTTGTTGGTGGATACTTGTAGAAAAGTTCAAGCTTCTTTTTCTTTTGTCATCTTCATCAACTCCCCAAAACCAAATGGGATCAAAGTCTTCCAAGTTTTATCTTAACATCATATGGTTTCCATAATCTCTCATTCATGTAATTCGATCCTCTTGGTGGTTTTGTTAAAATGATCATAAAAGTAAACTAGTTATTTTAAAGTCTTCCATTTTCCGTATAAATTGTTTTATAAAATGGATCGTTTTTAGCTTCCCAAAACCCATTAGTGGTATCAGAACCTATTTTACAACAGTCTCCCACTTGCATAAGTGTACTAACTATATTTTCCTATATTACTTCAGGAACCAACGACAATCATAGCTCTCAAAAACTCTGTTGAACTATGAAGCGCCATTTTGGATAAGTGATCATATAATCCTCTGTTCTAGATATCAACCGAACAAATACATGGAACAATGTCTTACTTATTATCCAATAGTTTGTTTCTTGTTTTCCCGATTTGTTTGACATAGAACTTAATTGAACACATCAACTTACTTCTGACCGGGCCCGGTACATGGGTCAATACAAAATCATTGAGGGACCCAAATATCGCTTCTAATCCAAGAAGGAACAGATAAACTTCGACTCATATGCTTGTTCTACTACATGTTGAATTATACACAAAGGCACGTTTTATAACATTGAGTTACCAATGCATTTACGTACAATCAATGTATAAGCAACTCATAGGCAACAAGTCATATCTCTAGGTTTGAAGACTTATATGATATTACCGTCTCACAATCACTCGAGATAAATTCCATTAACTGATGCCAGTGAGCGTGGGTTTATTCCAATACTCATAACTTATGATCACTAATGAATGTTGTAGCAACCATTGCTATGGCTAAACACCTTTATTCATCTACAATCCCGATTCATGACAGTCTTAATTCATACCTACCTCCAATGTATGACCGACTGTGGAAGTTTGAATAAAGTAATTTATTCTGGAAGTCAAAACATGCAAAGTTGAAACAATAGTAAATAATTGACAAAGACAGTAACACGTTACTCATAAATAAATACACCTTTTATTCATCATCAAGTGTTGATTACATTTTACAAGTTTCAGAAATAGTTATCTAATCTGTAAAACTAATATCATCCTTTAGCCCTATGCGTATCGCATGCTGTAAGTGCCTAACCCTCTTCAGTCCCTTCGTAAGGGGATCTGCAGGATTCTCTTTTGATGATATCCTCTTTGCCACAAGGAGTCCTTCTTCAATCTTGTGTCTTATGAAGTGGTATTTTCTGTCAATGTGTCTGGATCT
This sequence comes from Lactuca saligna, assembly GCF_052625555.1. Lineage (NCBI taxonomy): Eukaryota > Viridiplantae > Streptophyta > Magnoliopsida > Asterales > Asteraceae > Lactuca > Lactuca saligna. The sequence continues at coordinate 97,176,385 of NC_136423.1, forward strand.
GCCATTATCTCTCGGTTTCGTGGCTAAGGCAACCGCACTATTGCTGTCACAGAAAATCTCCATAGGCTCCTTGATAGCTAGTACAACTCCAAGGTCTACGATGAAGTTATTCAGTCATATCACCTCCTTTTCCGCTTCAGTTGCTGCTATGTACTCTGATTCACAAGTCGAATCAGCTACCATCTCCTACTTGGAAGTCTTCCAAGTGATTTCCCCTCCATTTAGGATGCAGACGCAGCCTAACTAAGAGCAGGAGTTATCCCTATCTGTATGAACTGTTCATAACCAACTACAAACTTTTAAGGAAAATAAGGGGTTTCTTGGGATAACTGAACTGTTCATAACCAGATTGTATAACAAACGGATAACTAAACTTTACTTATAAGAAAATATGGGATTTTCTTGGATAACAACTTTTTCAGAAAACTAAAGGAAACTTGTTCATTTTTAGAAACAAAGCGCTTATGAACTCACCAGCTTTATGCTGATATTTTAAAACCGCTTGTATTCTCAGGTCCTCGTTAAACAGGTATCCCACGATCTTTTGGAGAAGACGGAGTATTTTAGCAGTCTTGTCTTCACTTTTGTTATACTAATGTATAGATAAAACATGTATTTATTTACTTTCAAACAAATGTATTTATTCCTATGTCATGTAATGTTTTGTGTTTACTATGCTTACTATGTAAATTGGTTGTCATACTGTACATGACGTCCTCCACCCCGGAACGTTTACCGCCATCGGTTTCGGGGTGTGACAGATTGGTATCAGAGCCCTTGTTTATAGTGAACTAAGTATACCGAACCTTACATGGTATAAGACTATAAACACTAAGGGGCCGAAGTGCTCTGAACTAAAAGTATACTTTAAAATATAAGTATTTTTCAAAAGTATACAAGAATACCTATACGTCAAAGACCGTAACTACGAATTGAACAAAACATAATTGGGTGTTGTACGCTGCGGTTAAACCTGGGCAGTTATGTAGTCGTGTCTAGGGTCAATATAGCCTGATCAACTATATTCATTTGAGACACGTCCAACATGTGCTTGGGAGTGACTGTGGTGTGACGGATGCCTAAAACTTACCTAATATCCAACAAAGATTCATCGTTGCAATGAAACATAAAATACTATAGGAGTATTTTAGCCAAAGTCGAATACATTGTAGAAATTCATTCCGAGTGTTGCTACTCATTCTTTCCTTAGCGATAGTTTATATGGTTTGATAACTCCTTCCTGTTTTATCGCTTAATAGAACTTTATATCTGTCATAATGAGATATCTCTTGTTCCATATCTATTGATTCAATTCAGAGGAATTATGATCCTCTCTTTCCTGGCTATTATAGATCAAGATGCCTCCAAAGAAAAGACCCAGCTCAAAGAACAACAATCCTCCTCCATGACCACCTCCCTCTCCATTTGATCTCGTTATGTTCCAAGCAGCCGTTACTGCTGCAGTGGCTGCTGCTATATCACAAATGAACCTTGGTGGTTCAGGCGGGCCAGGAGGTGGTACTGGAGATGTCATTTATCACCCTAACTCGATGGTTCGAGAAAATCGAATCTATTTTCGAAATCTGTGCCAGCTTTGAATCTGATAAGGTGAAGTTCGCTGCCTGCACCTTCACCAACAAAGCCCTGACTTGATGGAACGGCCGAGTCAAATCCTTAACCGTACCTGTAGCCAATGCTATGGGTTGGGAGATCATGAAGGAGCTTCTGCTTGCGGAGTACTGCCCTCGGGGCGAAATGCAGAAGCTGGAACACGAACTCTGGAACCTGAAGATGAAGGGTTCCAATATCGCCGCTTACACTTCAAGATTTGACAATTTGGCGCTTCTCTGTTCGGGTATGGTTACCCCGGAAAGTAAAAAGATTGAGAGATTCATATGGGGGTTGACTCAACCAACCAAGGGTAACGTTTTGGCTGCGAAGCCAGACACCTACGATAACGCCAAATGCCTAGTGGAAACTTTGATTGACCATAGTGATGACCTTGAGGAAGCGGCCACCACTCCTGAACCGACAAAAAGGAGTGGTGAGAAAAGAAAATTTTGGAAGAAGAAGAAGAGTCAGTCTTCGCAGGAGTCCTCGAAGAAGCAACAAACTGTGGCAGTCCATGCTGCTACTACCCCTACTGTTGTTTCTGCCGTCGGATCCACAGCCCAAACACCTACCAGTAGGTATGCTGGTACCCTCCCTCTATGTGACAAGTGTAACTTCCACCATAACCCTGGCCCCTGCCATGATCTGTCATGCTCCAATTGTTGTAAAAAGGGGCATACAATTCGATTATGCAAAGCACCAACCCAATCAACAAATCAATCTTCCGGAGCGGGTGTTGGACAGGTCTGCTACAAATGTGGTGAAGTCGATCATTTCAAGAGAAGAGAGTCCTAGCTATGGGACGAGAGGAGGCAGTCGCCGACCCCACCATTGTCTTGGGTACGTTCCTTCTCGATAACTCTTATGCTAGTATCCTTTTTGATTCTGGTGCTGAAAGAAGTTTTGTTAGCCATTCATTCAAACATCTCCTTAAGAATAATCCCCAACCATTAACCGAAACATTTACCGTCGTGATGGCTAACGGTGAGAAAGAGAACGCTAACGATATATTCATAGGCTGTACCCTTACCCTAAACGATCATTCTTTCCCCATTGACCTAATGCCAGTTTCCATAAAGAGCTTTGATGTTATCATTGGCATGGATTGGTTGAGTCCCAATCATGCCGATATTCTTTGTTTTGAAAAAGTCATCCGTCTCAATCTCCCCTCTGACCAGACTCTCATGATCTACAGCAACAAACTTAGTTCCAATCTTCGTATCATTTTTTGCATCAAAGCTCAAAAGCTTCTGCGAAAGGAGTGTTACGCATTCCTAGCTCATGTAATCAACGAGAAACAAGAAGTTAAAGACCTCGAGAGCATCCCGGAAGTCTGCAACTTTCCTGATGTCTTTCCCAAAGAGCTCCCAGGAATTCCTCCCGAACGTCAATTCAAGTTTCGTATTGACCTAATTCCTGGAGCAAATCCTGTAGCCAAATCTCCGTATCACTTAACTCTAGCAGAAATGCAGGGGTTATCCAGTCAACTCAATGAGCTGCTAGACAAAGGGTTCATCAGACCGAGTTCCTCACCTTGGGGAACCCCGATATTATTTGTGAAGAAGAAAGATGGATCCTTTCGGATGTGTATAGAATACCGCGAGTTGAATAAGTTGGCCGTCAAAAACTGTTATCCTCTTCCTTGAATAGACGACCTTTTCGACCAACTTCAGGGAGCCAGTTACTTCTCAAAGATAGACCTTAGATCAGAGTACCATCAGCTTTGAGTTCATGAGAATGATGTTTCCTAGATAGCATTCATGACTCGATATGGTCACTACGAGTTTGTAGTGATGCCCTTCGGTCTAACCACTTTCCTTGGTCACGTGATAAGCGAGGAAGGCATACACGTGGACCCTTCCAAAATCAAGACGATAGAGAATTAGTCAGCACCGAAGACACGCACATAAATCTGTCAATTCTTGGGTCTCGCCGGCTATTATCACATATTCATCCAGATTTTTCTAGAATTGCCAAACCCCTGACCGCTCTGACACAGAAAGGTGTACCCTTTTGTTGGACTGAAAAGCAAGATACATCATTCCAGACATTAAATCAAGCCTTGTGCATCACACCTATCATGTCCCTGCCTGAAGGGACAGAGGATTTCGTTGTCTTCTGCGATGCGTCTAATCAGGGTTTAGGCTGTGTGCTTATGTAGGGGTGAGCATTTGGACCGACCCGGACCGGACCGGCTCTTGGACCGGACCGGTTATGGAGAATTTTGTGGACCATGGATCGGACCGGATGAGTCGTGTCCATGTCCGTGTCCATATCCGGGTCCAGGTCCGGGTTTTCCGGTTTTTGGACCCGTTTGGACCGGTACAAGTTTAATTGCATAGAGTATAATAAGTAATCTACATTGATGTAAAATATTATAACTTGCAAAATTAATACGTTTCATGCCTAACTAATCTACATTGATGTATAATATTATAACTTGCAATTTGCAAAAATTAATTTTCCAAATAAAAGCAACTAACATATAAATCAAGTTCACCAACAAAAGTTAAACAATTTTAAGACAAACATACAAAAGTATTACCGTAACAATAAAAATCATAGTATAAACTTTAAAATCAATCAAACTAATAAACTTCATAAAATCATAATCTAATCTTCTATTGATCTCTTCCCCATATCATTGTCATCCATATGTAACATATTTAAATCTTGTGCAATTTCTACATAAACACAAATGAAAATGTTGTTAGTATTTAATAAAAAATAATAATTGTATAAAAAAGAATAAAGATTGTAATTGTTTTACCCAAAGCTATATCATCATCGTTCAAGATGTCATCAACGTTGTCAACTATCGGATTTGTAGACTTTATCACCCAATCTTGGGTGCATAACAAAGCTTCAAGTATCAATATCGATAAACTAGTCTGATACTCACTTACAACTCTACCACATGTGCTAAACGCGGACTCGGAATTATAGTATAAAATAATACTAAAAAGCTGAAATATTTCAGCTTTGATAGCTCTACTTTGAAGGATTGTAACTCAGTGAATATAATACCAAAATAAACAAAATTATAGTCTAAATTCATCTACGAACTATAAACTAAATGTTGGATAAAACCAGAGGTCAATCCGACTTAAAACGAATGAGTTATGGGTGTTTAAAAAACGTGACCGATTACAAAATCTTGCTGAAAAGTTGAATTTTTTCAACTTTGATAGCTCTACTTTGAATGATTGTAACTCATTGAATATAATACCAAAATAAACCAAATTATAGTCTAAACTCATCTACAAACTGTAAACTAAATGTTGGAAAAAATCTTCGGTCAATCTGACTTAAAACGAATGAGTTATGGGTGTTTAAAAAACATCACAGATTACAAAATATTGCTGAAAAGCTGAATTTGTTCAGCTTTGATAGCTCTACTTTGAAGGATTGTAATGCGGTGAATATAATACCAAAATAAACAAAATTATAGTCTAAATTCATCTACAAACGGTAAACTAAATATTGGAAAAAACCGCAAGTCAATCCGACTTAAAACGAATGACTTATAGGTGTTTAAAAAACATTACAAAAATCTTAATCATGTCCAACCGGTTCTAAACCCGGTAAAAACCAGACCGAACCGGGAAAAAAACCGGACCGGACCGGAGAGAAATCTTAGAACCGAGAACTGGCCCGGGGGTCCAAAAAAACGGTCCGGTCCGGTTCTCCGGTCCAAATGCTCACCCCTATGCTTATGCAGAGAGGAAAAATTATCGCTTATGCCTCAAGACAGCTGAAGACAAACGAAGTTAACTACACGACTCATGACCTGGATCTAGGAGCAATGGTCTTCGCACTGAAGAATTGGAGACAATATCTCTACACCAACCATAAAAGCCTACAACATATGTTCGATCAGAAAGACTTAAACATGAGACATCAGCGATGGGTAGGACTAATCAGTGACTACGAGTGCGAAATCCGCTACCATCCCGGAAAGGCCAATGTGGTAGCAGATACCCTTAGCCGAAAGGAGAGTTCAAGCTGCAAGGCAAAGACACTGACGATGACCGTCCATTCCCACTTATCCTTACAGATCTGAGAAGCCCAGTTAGAAGCCCTAAAACCAGAGAACGTTTTGAACGAAGCCTTGAGAGGAATGGATGAGAAACTTGAGATCAGAGGTAACGGAGTCTACTGTTTCATGGATTAAATATGGAACCAAAAGTTCAGAGGTTTCAAGGAAGTTGTTATGAATGAAGCTCTCAAGACTAGATACTCTGTTCACCCAGGTTCGGATAAGATGTACCTAGATCTCAAGAAACAATACTGGTAGTCAAACATGAAAGCTGAAATCGGTACCTTCGAGGGCAAGTGTCTGACTTGCGCCAAAGTAAAAATCGAGTATCAAAATCCCTCGTGTCTGCTCCAGCAGCCCGAGATACCTGAATGGAAATGGGAGATGATTACCATGGATTTCATCACCAAGTTACCCAGATCTCCGAGTGGGTACAATACCATTTGGATAATTATCGATCGTTTGACAAAATCCGCTCACTTCCTTCCAATTAAAGAATTATTCAAAATGGAAAGACTCACGTGAACCTACATCCAAGAGATAGTCCGACTGCACGGTGTACCTGTGTCCATTATCTCTGATCGAGATAGCAGGTTTACCTCAAGATTTTGGCAATCCCTTCAGAAAGCTCTTGGAACCAAGCTGGACATGAGTACAACTGATGTGTGTAAAACCAACTAGTTTTAATCCTACTAACTTAAACACAAAGACAAACACACGAATGGCAGTGTACCTATCGATTAGTAGTTTAGTTCATGTAAGTAGGGTATCGAACACAGGGAACGGTAAACAATTAAAATAGATGCTAATATTATCTAAATAAAACAAGTAATAGAAAGGGGTTTTCTCTGGTTTTGCAAGACTAGAAACTTAAACAATTAACTAAAACTTAAACTAAGAAACTAAGGGCTAAGCAAATTAAAAATCAACTAAATTCAATAATAAAGAGGACTTCTGTTTAGGTTCAACTCATTTGTTCCCATGGATGATTTCGATGTATCGGATTAATTCTTCATTGGCTACCGACTAAGATGATTAGTTTCACGTTCGCTATTACTAATCCTTAGGAAACAAATTAACTCAAGCAGTGGCCAGTTGTCTAAATCAACGGATTTCCTAGTTATTGATTCGGGTTAAATAAGACTTGTAATAGTTAATCAAATTGGTGATTCAATTAACCTCTTGTTGATGGTGTATCACACAAGCTCACACATTAACTTACCTATCTTCAAGTTAATTCTAGTTTCACATTCGTTATTCCTAGACATACAACTATGTGGTCACGTAAATCATATGAAATTAGCAACTAAGAGATGTTCATACAACTTAATTACTAATTTATTAACAGAAGAATAGTTATTGTTAACACATAAGGTTCTTTAACAAGCTTAATAAAACATAATCACCAATTAAAATTAATCCTAATCAAATAATCAATCCATGTTCACAAATTCATCTACCTAAACATAAGTTATGAGTTTTTAGCTCATGATTACAGCAAAAACAAGCACAAAAACGAAATCAATTGGTAAAAACATAGTTCAAACAAGAGATTAGGTAAGAGTAAACTTGATTTTGACTTGATTCTTCTTAAAATTGAATGTAGGGTTGATTCCCTTGCTTCCCACGCTCCAGCATCACCTTTAGTCGACAATTGGCCTCCAAGGGTTCATCTATATGCCAAGGTATCGATATGAAAGTCCCTTTATATAGATTTTCACAAAACAGGGGCTACTCGGCGAGTCCATTGACCTACTCGGCGAGTCCATCACTTAAAACCCGTGTACGGCAAGTCAGCGCGTCCAGAATCGCGAAACTTCTGACCAACTCGGCGAGTAATCGACCCTACTCGCCGAGTAGGTTTCGAATCAGCATTTTCTCAAAACATGAAAGTCGTCCGAAATTGTGTCTACTTTTCAGAACATTTTGAATCTCGTCAATCGGAGTTACGGTTCATGAGATATGGCCAAAACACTGACGAGGGGTCAAGCTGTCCAACAACATCATTCTTTCTTCAAAATCCAAGATCCAAGCGTCCAATCGCCAGTTCCACTTCCTTTTCCATCCGAGCATGTCTTTGTTACTGAAAATGAAATATTTAAGCTAATTAAGCACCTTTTGTTCATTAAATGAGATAAAATCAACATAAAGTATTAAGATAATGCATGAATTTATAACTAAATATGCCCATATCAACAACTTATCATCCTCAGACAGACGGACAGAGTGAGAGAACTATCCAGACCTTGGAAGACATGCTAAGAGCATGTGTCATTGATTTCGGAAAATCTTGGGACACCCATTTACCCTTGATCGAGTTCTCGTATAACAACAGCTACCACACCAGCATTTAGGATGCCCAGTTCGAAGCCCTCTACGGTTGCAAGTGCAGATCCCCTCTGTGCTGGGCCGAAGTAGGGAACACGCAGCTAGCCAAGAGTCGAGTCCCTGATAGTGCTCTCACTGGTCCTGAAATCATCCACGAAACCACCGAGAAAATCATCCAGATCTGAGAACGACTGAAAGCTTCACGAGACAGACAGAAGAGTTACGCTAATAAACGATGAAAACCCTTGGAATTCCAGGTTGGAGATCGTGTCCTGTTGAAGGTCTCACCCTGGAAAGGCATGATACGCTTTTAAAAGCGTGAAAAACTTAACCCAAGGTGCATAGGAACTTTCGAGATCCTCGCTAGGATCGGTCTTGTAGCCTATAAACTCCGACTACCTCAAGAACTTAGCAACATCCATCATGTCTTCCGCGTCTCTAATCTTAAAAAGTGCCTATCCAATGAAACCCTCATAATCCCTCTTGTTGAGATCGAGATCAACGAAAACTTGAACTTCGTGGAAGAACCCATCGAAATCATGGACCGAGAGATTAAACGTACGAAACAAATCCGTATCCCGATAGTGAAGGTTCGCTGGAATGCCAAGCGGGGACCCGAGTTCACGTGGGAGCGCGAAGACTCGATGAAACAGAAATATCCGCATCTTTTCCAATTCCATGAATTATATTTTAATTTTAAATTTCGGGACAAAATTCCCTCTAACGAGGGGATAATGTGACAACCCGTAAATTATTCCGTCGTTGTAACCCGTTCTTGTTAATAAAACCGTTTGTATTCCAATCATTCCATTAACTTTTGGTTTAAATTAATTAAATTGTGACTTTTATTATGACCTCGTGAGTGTCAAAACCCATTTGAAACAAGTGAAAATACCCCAAATTTTTATTTGGAAAATTTTTAGTTTCGACCACGTCGGGTTACGACAACTAAATCGGGTTACGACCACGTCAGTATCGGGTAGATTTCCACCGAGCCTCAAACTCAAACCCTATATAAGGGTGCCTGGACTTCATTTGAAGCTTTTTCACTCTCTCTCTCTCTCTCTCTCTCTACAAATCCATGTTTTGATCCAAAATCAACCCTTTCAAGCTCCAATTTGGTAAGTAATCCATCCTAACTTATATTGTAGCATCTTTAGCTTTCAAATTCGTGTTTAAATCAATCAAAAGGACCAAGAGCTTGTGTTTACAGCCCAGGAACATTCCCAAACCGTAAACACCCTTAAATGGGGTTTTGGAGCCCCAAATCCCTTCCAAACCACTTCTGGAGCTTAAATATGACTTAGGGGCTTACATGAATGGACTTAGAACACCAAAATCTTAACATATGGGGAGTAAACATGAGTTTATGGCCCAAGATCATGCTTGGACCATAAACACCCCTTCTAGGACCGTAAACAACTCTTAAGGTGTTAAAATGCCCCTTAAACACCTTTTATGCCTTGGAACAATGTCTAGAATTAACCACCATTGTGTTAGGGACCTTAAACATGAAAGAACCATCCCCTTAGGAGATTACGGCCGTAAACCCCCATGGAATGGTTCCTGGGCCGTAAACTCTTTTATAGTGGTCAAATGGTGCCCTAACTTCCTTACATGGCTTGTACTTTGGACTAGAACCACTTATGCTTAACCTAGGATCACCAAAACACAAAAAGAAAGGGTACATGAGAGTTTACGGCCGTAAACGCCTAGTTTACAGCCGTAAACTCCTTGAAATGGTCCATATGATGGTTTAATCCATTCCAATGCCTTAGAACTGAACCTAGCCTCACCCCACAAGTGTTGTAAGACCATTAAACATCCAAGAACACACCACCCATGAGTTTACGGCCGTAAACTCATGGGGATATGGTCTATGGGTTGTAATCTCCATTAGGAGTTTACTCTTGAAGAGCAAACTCCATATATAGGCCTTACACTCCTTAGATGCAACCCGGATCACTCCTAACACTTGAATTGAAGTGTTTTCGTGCCTCGGAGTGTATATTCTTATCTAATTAGTAGTTCAAAGTCTAATTAAATACAATTATGTATCTCTTCATATTACCTAGGAACCTCGCGTGTATTCAAGCTCCGAACTGACACTTAGCATCCTAGCCGACACATTTATCGTCTGGTGAGTTCATACCCTTACACCTTTTTCCGTGTTTTCAATGTTTTCAGGGGGGAATACAAGCAATAGTACAAGAATATCTTGTACTCAAACTTTTTATTTCATTTGAAATGTTTCATATTTTGTATGCTTTTAACAATCAAAACCGTATTAACCAACTGTTTGACTTGCAGAGTTAGTTTTCAAACTAATTGCAAATCTTATTATATAGTGTTATATTGTATATTTCAGAAATGATTTTCCACTTCATTATTGTTAAAATCATTAATCTTAGAACTTTAAACGTCCTCTGTAACACTCCACAAAGATACGCGAGTGGAGGACCCCCTTGGTAACAAGAACTTAAAACAGGATTTTCCACATTATTATTTGTAAATTTGTTAATCTTAATAATTAGAGACACGTCCTCTGAAACACTCCATAGAGATACGCAAGTGGAGGACCGCCCCAGTAACTTGAATCTCCTGGATGGAGAGCGTGACTTGAGTGTATAGATCTATACGGGACTGACTACCCCGCACCTTGCTGCTAGCTACAGTGGGACCGACAGGTCTAAGGGGGACAAAAGTCATGAGATGATACTGGACTTTTCATTGCCATATCTATTCTATCATATGGTTATGGAACTCGCAATTTAGATAACAGAGATTTACTTGTTGGTAATAATGAACCTAGTAAGCTAATAACCTTAAGAATTAGTTTACTTCTCACACAATAGTTTATATACGTGTTAAAACTAACATACTTTTCAAGGACAACCAGGCTTTCAGGAAACTTCACACAAACACTTTAAGTATGGTAGATACTTGTACACTGCATTCCGAATCAATAACCAACTACAAACTTTTAAGGAAAATAAGGGTTTTTCCTGGGATGACTGAACTGTTCATAACCAGATTGTATAACAAACGGATAACTAAACTTTACTTATAAGAAAATATGGGATTTTCTTGGATAACAACTTTTTCAGAAAACTAAAGGAAACTTGTTCATTTTCAGAAACAAAGCGCTTATGAACTCACCAGCTTTATGCTGATATTTTAAAACTGCTTGTATTCTCAGGTCCTCATTAGACAGGTATCCTACGATCTTTTGGAGAAGACAGAGTATTTTAGCAGTCTCATCTTCACTTTTGTTATACTAATGTATAGATAAAACATGTATTTCTTTACTTTCAAACAAATGTAATTATTCCTATGTAATATAATGTTTTGTGTTTACTATGCTTACTATGTACATTGGTTGTGATACTTTACATGACGTCCTCCGCCCCGGAACGTTTCCGCCATCGGTTTTGGGCGGTTCCGGGGTGTGACAGATCCTCTTGGTTGTTTTGTTAAAATTATCATAAAAGTAAACTAGCTATTTTAAAGTCTTCCATTTGTCGAATACATTGTTTTATAAAATGGATCGTTTTTAGCTTCCCAAAACCCATTAGTGGTATCAGAACCTCTTTTACAAGTTAGAAAGACTTTTTTAAATGTTTGATAACCTTTGGTTTTGGAAAATATGGTTGGTATTTATTTTGGCAAAGAAATCACCAAATATATTTTCTTTGGCAACTCGTAGCTTATATAATTAATATTTTTTTATGTAACTAATGTTTCATGCATTTGATTGTCTAAAGTTGTCTTAGAAAAACAAAGTGTTTGTTTGTATATATCATTTGATATTATTGTGTATAAACAAGCCATTAGGACATTCATGAGATGTAATAGATAAATATGTACTTTTTTTTAATTTTGTATATAATAAATTAGTTAGACTAGTTGGCTTTTTTTTTTTACCAAATGTAACAAGTTGAAGATATGTCCATATTGAATATTTTCTATGTCTTAACCACTGAAGACTATAGTCCCAACCTTGATCTTATACTCTTGGTTTCAGGCTTAATTGTAGTCTTAATGGTTTAAGTGTCATGACCTCTACGAAACATGGTGCCTTGAAGTTTTTTTCGAAATCAGAAGTTGTCTTGGCAAGTAGGAGCTTGAAGACCTTTTAAATTGTCCCTTAAGTCCTTTAGGAAAGACTTAATAATTCTCGTATTACTAGAAAATGGCTTGGTTTATACACTTTTGATGTATGCTTATGATGTTTAATTTTATGTTGTTATATGTTATGTTTTATGTATGAGAATGGTTTTTACATCTTAAATAACATTATATTATAAATTAACATCACTTGGAGTTTGAGAAATAGATATTTAAAACATAACATAAGATATTTGAAAATAAGTTGTTATTAAAGTGTTTTAAAACGTTTAAAATCGAGTTTTTATTAAAAATGTTTTTTAACGTAACATCCGGATCTTAGAGGTACGAATAAATTAAGTAAAATATAGATTTGAAGGGGGTCACAACACGAAGGAAGCACCCTTACGTTGTGACATGGTCGTGTTATGCAGGTTGAGTCATTGAAGTGTCATGGCGTGACACTATAGGGGTCACGACGTGACACCTAATTAAATGGAAACCATAATTTTTGGACTTTGGATCCTATTGAAAGGAAGTGAGGGGATAGAAGCCTCCATCACCTCTAAACCAGAAAAAGAAACCCCAATCCATCTCCTCCATTTTTGGGCTCATTTTGGTGGTTGTGTTTGCTTTTGAAGGAATAACGAGCCATTGGAACAGCTGTGAACGCATTGGCCAATTTGGAGCTTCATTTTGAGAAAGTTTGGACATTTATAAGTGACCAAGACCTAATATTTCTTATGCTGGGTTGCTAGATCTATAGTTTTTCCCCATTTTATTCATGTATGAGTTAACTAGAATGGTGAGATTTCATAAAGTTGGAAACTTTATGGATCCTTGAGGTTATGTTTATCATATGGTTTAGATCTAGAAATGGAATGTGTTTTGGAACCTTGCATGTGAGCTTTAGTGATTTATCTTCATTTTGATCCAAATGAAATCTAGATATGCATTGGGCATGCATGTCCATAAAGAATCGATTTCTAGGTTCATTTTAGAGTTATAAGACCCTCTGGAAAGTTAGATTGCATGGGTTAAAGGATTAAGGCTGAATGCATTAAGATGCCCATTTTGCGTTAGTCACGGCATGACCATTTGGTGGTCACGACGTGACAAAGAGACTTTCCCTTGACTGTTTTGGAGTGGCTCTGTTCACGACGTGAGGGTATGGCCATCATGACATGACGATGGCTTTGATCAATTATGATTGGAACTGAGTTGAGTTGAATCATGACTGAGTGGGGATCGGGTGGTATCTATTTTCACGACGTGACCATGAGTTGGTCATGACGTAAGGGTCAGATGATGGAAATGCTGACCATTGACCTGGTTTGAATTTTGTTCAAAATGACTAGTTTTGGAAGTTAGACTAAGGTGGGGGACCTTGTTTGATTCGATAGGTATGTTGTAATGTTGCTTGCGTGGCAGTGAGCTGTGTTTTAGTTGATCCCGTGTACAAGTGAGTCTTGTCACTATATTGTGTAGGATCTTAGCTATCTTTGTGACTCTTGCATGTGTATGTTGGGCTTGGCCCATTTATTGAATGTTGGGTGGGTCCATTTATTATATGTTGGGCTAGGCCTTTTTAGATAAATGTTTGGTTGGGCCCATTTACCATACATTGGGTTGGGTCCTTTTATATGAATGTTGGTTAGGCCTATTTGTATAGTATGTGGTATTTTGGGGAACTTATTAGGTTTTATGTTTACGGTTTAGGGTTTAAACATTTTTAGGTACTTTCAGTTCCAAAAAGAAGGGCACAATGTGACTACACATCATCCCCTTATGATTTCCGCATTGATGGTTATTTTACTTTGATGATTTTGATAAATTGTATTATGTTTGATTTGAGACACATGATGTATTGATTTGATGATTTTAAAAACGAAAATTTTTGTTAGTATTTTGGGATGTTACAGCAAAACTTCTCATAACCAAACATAAAATATTTAAAATGGTTTAAAATGTGTTTAAAATAAATTTAAACTCCATGTAATTCATAATAAATAAGAGTTTCATTAACAGGACGGAAATTCAGTTTATAGCGTTATAACGTTAAAATATAATACTAGGTTTTATTTTTACGTCAAAACTTTATATATGATAATAGGTTTTTAAATTTAACACATGTTGATATTATGTTTTATGCATGTTAAATCTGATTTAGAACATAATTATGATCACTTAGTTTTGGTTCATCAAAATATAATTTTTTTAACATAAGATGCATAGAATGAGTTTATAAAATTAAATGAGTTTTATTCTAAAAATTCATAAAGTCAAAAAATTTTGATTATTAAAATGAGATTTAAAATTGTGATTTTGAAAGTCATCCAAAACTCTAAGTCTTAACTATAAAATGAAGTTTTATTAAAAGACTATAATCGGTTCTTAAACCGCTCTACGACTAAACCTTAACTATAAGATAATAGTGAAAGGTCTAGTATGATCAATAATCATATTAAAGTGATATTGCTAATTAACATATGATACTAATGGGTCACACTAACAACAACTTGATATAATTGATTATTTATTAGAAATTGATTTTAATAAATATTTAATAAAACTCTTATAATTAAATTGGAAATTATTTATTTCATGGAGATAATAATTTTCATTAGCAAGTAATATTATATATAGTATGGATTAATAAATAATGCACAACATTTTGAACTAGACAAATTCTTTTGTCTTTTACCAAAAAGTTAAAGTTTATATTTTATAAACTTGGTTTATAAAATATAAAGCTTTTGCCTTCTTTCTTTTATTATTTATAAAAATAAGAGTAAAAAATGAAGAGTATGACTTTTTTGATTATTTAAATAAGAGTATGGGTTTTTGATTATCTAAATAAAAGAATGGTTCTTTGATTATTTAAATAAGAGTGGTCTTTTGAATAGTTTATTCAAAAGGTAGGGAATTCTTTTCACTATATATACAAGGCTTGACGCTTTCACTTCTTGTTGCTCATTCTTACTCGCCAAAACTGTAACCTCCTTAGAGGAGGTTACTTTCTATCTTTTCTTCATATTTTCTTAAAGATTACTTGCTTTTACATGCCTTCTTTAAGTTCATATTGGTTATGAACTTAAAGTTTAACGGATTAAGAGTTTATAGACTAGCATCTACATCAAGTTGAGTCATTGTTGGTGTCTCAAATGTTCCACATTCTTCATCAACTTCCTAGCCTCCCAAGAATATCCAAAGAACAACAAAGGTTGTTATTTTCTTCACCCTTTCTATGGTTGGTGCAACGTCCCAAATATCACGACTAAAATTTTCTTTTTAAAACATTACTAAAACCATATTCATAAAAACCGTATCATAAATCATAACATAATTTCGTAGCATTAATTCGAAATACAAACTTATTGTCAGAGTAAAACATCCTAGGCTAGCTGACTATGATGTGTGCACTGCAATCTCTCCGAGCTCCTCTTTTGAAAAACGAGTACCTGAAACCAAAAACTGAAACTATAAACACGAAGCTTAGTGAGCTTCCCCAAACTACAACATACCATACAATAACATATCAAGCACATATTGGGCCTTGCCCACTGCATCGGACCGAGGTCCGGACTAACTGGAGCCTTGCCCCATGCATCAGACCGAAGTCCGAAAACTGACTGGGACCTTGTCCCCTGCATCGGACCGAAGTCCGGACTAACTGGGGCCTTGCCCCCTGCATCGGCCTGAAGTCCAGAAATTGACTGGGACCTTGTCCCCTGCATCGGACCGAAGTCCGAACTAACTGGGGCCTTGCCCCCTGCATCGGACCGAAGTCCGAAAACTGACTGAACATAGCATAGCATAACATATCAACTAGCATGAACACATATACTGCATACTGCATTGGGTCGTAGCCTGGAACACATAACACATAACACCTAACACATAAATCTTGTCTGAGCCACGAAGGCATCAAACATACTAACTACTGCATCGGACCGAAGTCCGGAAACTACTGCTAACTGAACGGGCTGGCATTGTGGCCTTAGACCCGTTCCTACTGGAAGGAAACTCACCTGAACTGCTGAATTCTGCTAGTAACCCTCGGACTGCTAACCGACCACCGCCTGAAACGTTGCTCCTCTAACTCTCCGAGCTACCAATAACAAAGCGACACTTACCCTGACAGTCCTCTAAAAGTCAACTAACTCAACTCTGACCAAAGTCAAAGTCCTGGCCAAAGTCAACCTTCCATGTTGACCCTACTCGCTGAGTCAGCCTACTGACTCGCCGAGTTCACTGATTTCCGAGTTCTATCCTGTCCAACTCCGAGTCCCCACTCAACTCACTGATCTGAGCCTTGACTCGAAGGGTTTGGGGTTTCGCGACTTGACTCGCCGAGTCCAAGAACAGAATCACTGAGTACAAGGCAATCTTCATCTGACTCGACGAGTTATTCATCCCACTCGTCGAGTTGCTCCACATCTTCACGATACTCGCCGATTCCACTCGAAGGACTCGCCGAGTCCATCCAAATCCCTTACATGCAGAGGATTTTTGAGTCATGCATGGACTCCAAACTGTAGATCTACCCTTCCTAAGCCTATTCCTCACGTAAAGTTGCAAGCTTTACGTGTACAGAAGGAGATCTAGGCAAAATGCACCATGAACTAGGGTTTAAGGCAAAGAGGCTCCATGATCCACTCAAGGGCTGATACTTTGGGCTTCTCAAGGCCATCATATGCTTAGATCTGAATTAGCAACTTCAGATCTGGCTTCTAACTTGAAAGAATAACATTAAGGCTAAAAACCCCAACAACACATAGATCTACGTGTAAAGGAGTAAAAAAATAGCAGCTTGTTACCCCCAAGATGAACACCACAGAAGTAGATCTCGAATCTACACCTCTTCCTTTGAAGCAACCTTCTTGATCTTCAAGTTCCTTTCCCAAAGTTCCTTCCTCCAAGCTATTTCTCTCAAATGATGGAAGCTCACACGAAAACAAGGGTGTACTGATTCTCTAGGATGATATGGGGGTTGAGAGAGGGGCATAACACCCTTTAAATAGGGTACAACTCCCGGGATTAGGGTTTTTCCTCGTTCAGACCAGACTCGTCGAGTCACCTTGGCCGACTCGCCGAGTTGGTCGCTTACTCCTCGACCCGGATCCCGCTCGGACTCGCCGAGTCCCTCCTTGGACTCGCCGAGTCTCCCCTTAAAATTGGGGGTTTCTTTCTTTTCTTGGCTTTCCAAACTTTGGGTGTTATAGTTGGTGTTTTAATCTTTCTATAACTTTCAAGAAGATCCTTGTTGGGTATAAAATGTTATGTTATGTTCAAAATTTTAAGTCTTCCGTTGCCATATTTTTCAAGTTTATGAAACTATTTTTGAACTAAAAGCCAACAATTAGTTTAGAATTGATCGTGGCCACGTTTAATAAAATGAAGTTTTATTTGGACTATAAAGAACCTTATACAAGAGATATGATTTTTACAAAAGGTACATGAATTATTGGATGCATGTAATATTTATGAGACTATGTTTTGATAACTATATTTTTAAAACATATATAAAACCTTTTCTTAGAAAAGTTGGCCATGACTGATGAGTACGATGGGCATACAAGTCATCAATGGTGATATCAAAGCTTTATTCAGTGAGACATGTTCTTCTATTCAGGACCCTTTAAGTGACGCCTCGGGAGGAATACCCCAGAAAGATGGCCTCATCACATTTTAGTTGAAATTTGCACAAATGATATTTGTTATTCAAGATGAAACACCTGCAACCAAAAATGTGAAAGAATTTAAAATTAGAATTCTCACCATTGAGTTCTTGATACGACGTGCATTTGAGTCTCTTGTTGATAATGCTTTTGTTCTGAACAAAGCAGATATTGGCTATAGCATCGGACCAGAAATGTAACGGAAGATTTGCAAAGTAGAGCATGGATTTGGCTAATTCAACAAAGGTTCGTGTAACATCCCAATTCTCAGGTATGAATTTAAGCTTTATAAATTTATATTTCCAAGGCAACTCGACGAGTTGGAAGGCTCCAACTAGTCGTGTAGAGTTGTAATGACCAAGTATATTTCAATGTCTACTCGACGAGTTGGAAGGCCCCAACTCGACGAGTTGAAGGCTGAACATGAAACCCACATTTTCAGGGTTTTTCAGCCTATTTAAAGGCCTTAAGCCTCACTACTGGCCTCCCTTATCACCTCCTTGCCCAGAGAAACCCTAGTTAGAGCCTTATACCTTCTTGTGTGTGTGTGAGCCTTGGAGAGTAATTTTGGTGTTGTTGTGAAGGGACCAAGTTGGACTAGGGGATAAATTAGCCTTTTACCCTAAGAAGGATTATTGTTTTGGATATGGACCTTAGATATGGTTTGGGCCTAAGAAGGATTATTAGACTAAGTTGGACTAGGGGGTAAAATGGTCATTTTACCCTAAGAAGGATTATTGTTTTGGACTATGTGATATTTTGGGTATTTGTAGCTCGGGAAGTCGAAGGATCAACAGTTCGGGGATTGTTAGATAGCAGTCAGAAGGGTATCAGCAGTACTTCAAAAGTGTAAGGTGAGCCTCCTCACTATCTGCATGGGACTAAGGCCACAATGTCAGCCCATTATGTTTGTGTTTAGTAGGAAGATGTAACATACACGTTTTGAAATCGTGTTTTGTAATGAATAAAATTGTGAAATATTATGTAAAATTGAGTGTTGAGTTCTAACAGATGGTTTTTACTAGAAATGAAGTAAAACTATGTTTAGAATCACTCAGAAAATATTGGAAGTCTTATGAGATTCCAATTAAAAGCCGAATAGTGAAATTTAGCGAAAATATAAAATTTTAAATAAGTAAAATTTTATGATTTGATGTTGTAGAGAATCTAGTTAGAAACTTGTCGATGAAAACCTCGTCAAAATCCGAGTTATAACGAAGAAGTCATGACCAACCGAAGATCCGCGACAAAACCGGTACTCCACCGAATTACGTAAAAAGTGAGTTTTTGATAAACTACTTTTTAGCCTTAGTAATCTGAATGAAAGTCGTAATATTTGTTAAACCGAGAAATTCGATAAAAAGAAGGTCAAAATCTGACTTCGTATGAGGAAGTTATGATTTTTCGAAGTTTCAACTTAGCAGTAGACAACTAAAAACTCGAATTTTAAATCGAGCGATATTTTACCGATACATCCTAAAATAGAATCGAAGGTCTCGTCATTTTTAGTTCAACGGTAAAAAGTCTGACGAAACGGATGTCGGATGAAGAAGTTATGAATTTTTAATGGATTTTCCTGTCCCGGTCTGTTAAAAATAATAATATTAAAAATA
This sequence comes from Lactuca saligna, assembly GCF_052625555.1. NCBI lineage: Eukaryota > Viridiplantae > Streptophyta > Magnoliopsida > Asterales > Asteraceae > Lactuca > Lactuca saligna. The sequence goes on from NC_136423.1 coordinate 97,195,764, forward strand.
AATTCAAAATTAGCCGACAAAGTCTAAAAGAAAATCGTAGATCATAATTTTAGCTACGTGTACATATAAAGAACGTCAAAAGCGGAGCTTGTATGCGAAAGTTATTGATTTTAGAAGTTCGGGGCCCGAAAACCGAAGAAATTCGCATGAATAGTGTTCGGACACGTCACTCGCACGAAGCATCAGCGTCACCGAGACGTGGCCCATTCCGGAGACCGATGCATGTTCCTTTCCTATTCGCCGAGGCCAAGGTCCAGCAGGAGCGAGACACGTCTCGCCTACCAGCCTCGTATCCGAACCTCACTGACCGAGCCTCGCTTGCGCGCCAGCTGGTCCGACCCTCGCCTTCGCGCCACCTGCCCTTCGCTGCTGCTGCCACCGAGCCCTTTGTTGCTTAGCCGACTCCGAACCTCGGCCCTATATAAAGGGGGATGCGAGACCTTCCGACTAACTTTGGAAATTTGCCACTTTTAGCCCCTCTTTGTAACACCGTGATTTTCAAGACAAAATTTTCACTTAAATAATCATTTTAATATTAAAACACTTGTTTAAAATCTCATTCATAATTGAATTACAAAACATAGTTGCATTTTCACTCGAATAGAAAACCAGGATCCTCCAAAATATAACTCTTTCTTTGGTGTGTACAATCGAGTCGGTGCCATCCCGTGTTACTGAAAGAACCTGAAACAACATAACATAAAACACTGTAAGCACGAAGCTTAGTGAGTTCCCCAATATACAACTTACGCACATACGCCTTTCCAGGCCCTGACCTTCCGGTCCACAGCACAATGCCTTCCGGCCCATGAGATAATCGCCTTCCGGCCCATAACGTGTTGCCTTCCGACCCATAACACATTGCCTTCCGGCCCATAACATATTGCCTTCCGGCCCAGATAACATACACAACACGCATAACAAATAACTTACCGCATATAGCACCTATTTCACATAACATACCCGACCTTCCGGTCACATAGCATATTGCCTTCCGGCCCATAGCATATTGCCTTCCGGCCCACAAACATACACAGCACATAATACATTTAACTTACCACATATAGCTCATATATCATAGATCATAACCGACCTTCCGGTCACATAACATATTGCCTTCTGGCCCATATAAACATACATAGTACGCATAGCAATTACCCTACCATTTATGGCACGTATAACACATATCATATCCGACCTTCCGGTCACATAATCAAACCCTTCCGGGTACAGTATAGTGAGAAGACTCACCTCGTGGATACTGGAAGTTAGCAACTCCTGAAATCACTTGCACTTGATCCGCCGAGCTACAAGCTCCCTATAACATCATATATCTCTTATTAATACTTTTATCTTCCACGTTAACTGACCCTAAGAAATCACACACAGGTCAACTCTGGTCAACAGTCCACGGTCAACTCGACCGGACTCGGCGAGTACTCTGGCGACTCGGCGAGTCTAGTCGTCCTCCAATCCTCTAAGGTTTCCCTTCTACTCGTCGAGTATCCTTCTTGACCCGACGAGTTACTCCTGGAAGAATCGCGGGGCCACCCCGACTCCACTCGCCGAGTCTGAGGAACAACTCGACGAGTCCCAGTTATTCTTCAAGCTACTCGCCGAGTCTGCTCATCTGACTCGGCGAGTCCATGCCATGCAGCCGATCAAACTGCTTCCTGAGGTCATAACTGCTCCGACCATTCATAGGTCTGGCCTTCCTCGACTGGTCCATTACATAGGGTCTTCATTTAGATGCTCATGCTACACCCCAAGACTTATAATTTACATGTTAACTTAAGGCATAAGGATTTCAATCCAAAACCTTCACCAATTCCCGAAATGCCCAGACATGGGATATTCTGGACCTCCAAAGGTCCCAACATAGGGTTACAATCGTTTGGGGGACTTGGGTAACACTCAATCTATCCACAAAAGGGTTCCATAAACCCTAATCCTCTAAATATATCACCATAGCAGAGTATACCCGAATTCATACCTGGATAATGTATTCTCTGTGTCCCCAATCTTCAGCATGTGACTCCCTTGCTGTTCCTTTAGCCAAGACATTAGGGTCCTAGGAGGTGCTCAAGTGGTTATTTGGTACCAAACACTCAATCGACACTTTTACCCGATTTACCCGATTCACCCGATTTCCGCGATTTCAAGTGAGTTCATACCCCTTAATTGAACCTTTCAAATGTTTTATATGTTTTAGGGGGAGATACAAGTTGAATATACATGTTTATGAAAAGTTATACAAGACTATTTTTCAGATTACAGAATTAATCACATGTGATTCACAACCTGTAGTTCAAATCACATGTGATTTATCACTATGCTTTATAAATAAATCAATTGTTTTCAAAACTATCTTGGATAAACAAACAAGTTTTAAATGTTTCGTTCGTACAATACTTTGGTTTAATAAAACTCCTTATAAGAATGTAACCTTACTAATATATTTATATAAGTAAGACTTGAAGGACTTAGGACCGATAGCTCGCCTTATTTCCTGTTTCTTGTTTGATTGTGGGCTTAGGGTAGTGGTTATCCGTCCGACTGTCATTGATTTCTTAGTTATATATCTCGTATATTAGTACGGATTACGAGTACTTCTTATTTCATTAGATGCCTAAATCACTAACCTGATTAGAACTACGCACACTAATTTAACTATAATAGTTATAGTTAAGGACTCTATCCCTTATTTCAACTACTACTCTACACTACTATAATTCTCTCTATTATGAAGCAATACACTAATAAGAGAATACCATACAAGTTATACAAAAGACTACTACACTATAATACAAGAGAATGTACTAATCATGAGATAATTCATTAACCCACTACGAGATACTCTATACGCTACACACTACGCCCAAAGTTTTCCGATAGGAAGACGACACTATATGTATAGATCTATACGGGGCAGACGCTATTACATCCCGACTGATAACTTCAGTCCAAGCCGCTCAGGCCCAAGGATGCCTTTACTCTACCACACTATGCATGACTGGGAAGGTCATGAGGGTCCTCTATTACTCACACTATTGGTAACATACAAGAAAGACACTATAACTGCACTAAAATACTAAAAGAAAGATGAAGTAATATCCCGAAGTAAATAAGTATCTAATACCAAAGGATGTTGCACCACTATTATGTACTCCAAGAATAACTCACTATATTGCCTTACTTAATGGTGAGTCACTATTACACTTCTATGATAAATGGCTTTCAAAGATAAAAACAACATATTTCTTAAAGATTTTCAGTTACTATACAGTTCTGGGAAATACAGGATTTTCTAGGTTTTACCACTACTTATGATTACAAACTTCAGTTTTCATACTAATGATTCTAATGCTTTTTATACAAGTACTCACACTAAACTCTTATGAACTCACCAGCTTTATGCTGATATTGTTTTCAAAATAACTTGTATCTTCAGGTCAAAGATAGACAGGTACAGCTGCAGCATTTTTGGAGAGGATGGAGTATGCAAGACCCATCTCTTATTTTTGGTTTAGTTTTGGTGTTTGTCAAACATTACAAAACACACTTGTAAATACACTTACTATGTAAATGAAATGGTTGTATGTTTCTTGCTTTTACTATTATACAATTGTGATGATACTGTACACTACGTCATCCACCCCGAAACGTATTCCGCCGTTATCGGTTTTGGGGTGTGACAGATTGGTATCAGAGCATTGTTTATAGTGAATCAAGTATATCAACCTATAAAAGATATACGAACTATAAACACTTCGGGACTAAAACACTCTGACCAAGAATATATACTGTTAAGTATCTGAAAGATTTAACTAAGTATATATATACACACATCACTATAAAACACAGAAGTCAGTATCATCCTAGAACCAAACAAAAGTATTAAGATTGTTGGATAGCACAATTGGGCTTAGAGACATATAGTCACATCTAGGGGGATGTAGCCTGATCAACTACGTTTTCCTGGGAGTGACTAGCATGTGCCTAAGCTTGGTTGTGGTATTACAACAAGTCTAAAACTTACCAACACTACCACAATAACGTTAACATTAGAATACTATAGGAGTATTCTGTACCTCTAAAAACATACATCTGTGAAAAACTAAAAAGGGTCGTTACTGATGGAGCAATAGTTGCTAAATGGATACTTTCCGGTTACATGTGACTAGGGCGTTATAGACTTAGAATCTGTGATCTTTGCTTTACTTCCTGTTCCTTGTTTGGTTGTGGATTTAGAGTTAGGGTCACTTATTCGACGGACTATCCTGCCCCAATCACATGTAATTAGTATGCATTGTGCAAGTATTGGTCCCACTCGTGACGACCATCTCATAAATAATTTAGGTTAGTACGCCTATTAATTCTTCTTTCCCCCTTTTTTCTCGCATAGATACCATGGCTGGCTTCCACCCTCCTGGCGACCCGTACTACCCAAACCAAGGTAATGGGGGATGGCTCAGTGAAGAGTTGGACGATGATCACCCAATCCCTTTGGATGACCACCGAGCAGAAGGCTTTCCGGATAACTCCGACTCTGAGCCAGAAGTTAATAACCTACCTCCCGGAGTTCCGAACCCCAACCCCCGTCCGACATTTCAGGGCCCCACTCCTATGTGGGCCATATCCTTGCACAGATGGAGCGAAGAGCAGGGTCAACCCATGCCATACAATAGAGACCAAAGTTTCTACAACATAAATGAAGGAGGATCAGCAGATCGGGTCCTGCCCATCATGATCCGAAGGATTTCCAGGAACGTCGAGCAGGGCCAAGCTGTTATAGGTCGAGTTGTAGAAGTGGATGCCAACTCAAATCTCAACACAGTTCGCATCCGCCAACTCGAAGAAGCCATGGACAGAACAAGGAGGACCAATGAGGCTCTGCAGCACCAGCTGGATGCATCCCGAGCCAAAGTTGGAGAACTCCGTGCACGCCAAAGGACTCATGATCGACACCTTCAAGAAGTTATGCGGCAGCTAGCAGAACTGAGGATTCGCCCGACAAGTAACCGTCGCCAGTAGAGGACGTCTAGTTACCTCAATCTTTTGTTTAATGGACTAACCTTTTCACTCTATGTTCCGTAGATCTATTATCTGTAAACATTCCTAGCTTGAAAGTACTCTAGTTAAACATCTAAACTGCCAACATTTTCTCTATGGTATGATGTAAGACCTATTGCTAGGTCAAATTTTCATGAACTTGTGTTGCATCATTAATACCAATGTATTGGCAGTTGATTTCTCTATTGCTATAACTCTCATCCTGATATTGGATTATGTTGATTTAATCCACGAAACACTCTATTTATATTCGCAATAGGCTCTTACTATTGCTATCATTTCTATAATTCTTCCAGTAAAGGATGCCTCCACGAAAGCGTCCCACCAGAGGAAGACCCGCAACTCAAACCCCTACTCCACCACCTCCTCCCCTGCAGATCGATCCGGTGCTATTCCAAACAGCGGTGACCGCGACCGTGACAGCAGCCATGGCCCAAATGAATTCTGGGGATGCGAGCGGTGGTAACTCCAGGTTCGGTGAAGTCCATCATAGAGTGCAGGGATGCACTTATAAGGATTTCATGAACTGTAAACCTACCTTCTTCGACGGTACCGGAGGAATCCTGGCATTATCCCAATGGTTCGAAAGAACCGAAGCGGTGTTTGAGATGTGCTCTTGTCCCGAGGAGAGCAAAATCAAGTTCGAGACTGCTACCCTCACTAACAGAGCCTTGACATGGTGGAACGGCCATGTTAGTTCACTTTCCTTGGTCACAGCCAATGCTATGGGCTGGGACACTCTGAAAGATCTTATGAAGGGAGAGTACTGCCCTAGGGGCGAAGTTCAGAAACTTGAGGAAGAACTCTGGAACCTCAAGATGAAGGGGACTGACATAACGGCTTATACGGCCAGGTTTTGCGACTTGGCGGCTATGTGCCCCAACATGATCCCCTCGGAAAGCAAGAAGATTGAACGGTACATCTGGGGTTTAGTGCCTCCGTATCGAGGAAATGTTCTACCTTCACGCCCTACAACTTTTGACAGCGCCAAGGAATTGGCCCAGAGTCTGATCAACCACGAAATCTCCTCCACTCCAGCGACAGCAACCACAACAACCACTGCACCACCCGTTTCATCTGACAGAAAAAGGAAGCGATGGGATAAGAAGAAGGGCAAGAAAACTCAAAACTCCTCAAAGGACCAGCAAATTGTGGCGGTCCATGCTGCCACCACCCCGACTACTCCAGCTGCTCCAGCCCCGCCGAAAGCTTACAGTGGAAACTTGCCCAAGTGTCCCAAATGCCCTTTTCACCACAACGGCCCCTGCCGTGAACTGCAGTGTTCCAACTACGGTCGAAAGGGCCATACTGTCCGATTTTGTAAGGCCCCTCCCAAACCTATCACGCAGGTTCCTGGTACGAGAGTGACCCCAACTTGTTATGGCTGTGGAGAGGCGGGACATTTTAAGAGAAACTGTCCAAAGACCACAAATGTTGGAGGAACTGGAAGGCTACTCGCTATCGGTCACAATGAAGCGGTAGCAGATCCCACAGTAGTCACGGGTACGTTTCTTCTCAACAACTCCTATGCCTGTGTCTTATTTGATAGTGGTGCAGAAAGAAGCTTCGTAAATCATAACTTTAAATACTTACTCAAACAAACCCCTCAACCACTAAAAGAAACATTCGTCGTAGAAATGGCTAATGGGAAAACAGAAAGCTCTAGCGAAATCTACATAGGTTGCACTCTCATGTTAGACGATCACTCATTTCCAATCGATCTTATGCCAGTCTCAATCAAAATTTTCGATGTCATTGTTGGTATGGATTGGTTGAGTCTCCATTACGCCGATATCCTATGTTCCGACAAAGCCATTCGTCTGAACCTTCCGAATCACGAAACCCTCTTGATATATGGGGATAAGCCGAGTACGAGCCTTCGTATCATCTCCAGTGTTCAGGCTCAGAAATACTTACGCAAGGAATATCGCGCCTTTCTTGCCCATGTCGTCGACACTAACCAGAAATCGAAAGATCCAAAAGACATCCCCGTAGTATGCGATTTCCCTGATGTCTTTCCGGAGGATCTTCCCGGCCTACCTCCCAAACGTCAGATTGAGTTCAGAATCGACCTAATTCTAGGAGCTACCCCCGTAGCTAAGTCGCCCTACCGTTTAGCGCCCGCCGAAATGCAAGAACTATCCGGTCAACTCAACGAACTGCTCAACAAGGGCTTTATAAGACCGAGTTTCTCACCTTGGGGAGCTCCGGTCTTGTTCGTGAAGAAGAAAGACGGATCGTTTCGGATGTGCATCGATTATAGAGAGCTCAATAAACTCACGGTTAAAAATCGCTACCCTCTCCCTCGTATCGACGATCTGTTTGATCAACTACAAGGAGCAAGTTACTTCTCCAAGATTGACCTTAGATCTGGGTATCATCAATTACGGGTACTTGAGGAAGATGTTCCGAAGACAGCTTTCCGAACCCGCTACGGACACTTTGAGTTTGTAGTGATGCCCTTTGGACTGACCAACGCCCCCGCAGTATTCATGGACTTGATGAATAGAGTGTGTCGTCCATACCTGGATCAGTTCGTGATCGTCTTCATTGACGATATCCTCGTTTACTCTCGGAGCGAGGAAGAACACAGGGATCACTTACGACGAGTCTTGGAAACGTTGCAATCCGAAAAGTTATATGCGAAGTTCTCTAAGTGCGAGTTCTGGATCCGAAGAGTTGAATTCTTAGGTCACGTGGTTAGTGAAGAAGGAATTCATGTGGATCCCTCCAAGATTAAAGCTATTGAGAACTGGTCAGCGCCGAAGACGCCTACAAAAATTCGTCAATTTCTAGGCCTCGCTGGCTACTACCGTAGATTCATTCAAAACTTTTCTCGGATTGCGAAACCTCTCACTATGCTGACACAGAAAGGAGTACCGTTCGACTGGGAAGAAAGACAGGAGAAGGCATTCCAAACCCTGAAGCGAGCCCTATGCACCGCACCAGTATTATCCCTTCCCGAAGGGACAGAAGATTTTGTTGTATACTGTGATGCATCCAATCAGGGGCTCGGTTTTGTCTTGATGCAACGGGGTAAGGTTATTGCATATGCCTCGAGACAGCTAAAGACCCATGAGGCGAACTACACTACTCACGACCTCGAGTTAGGAGCGGTTGTCTTTGCACTAAAAATCTGGAGACACTACTTATATGGGACGAAGAGTGTGGTGTACACTGATCATAAAAGCCTTCAACACATAATGAACCAAAAAGAACTCAACATGAGGAAGCGTCGATGGGTCGAGCTACTTAACGATTACGACTGTGAAATTAGATATCACCCGGGAAAAGCCAATGTAGTAGCAGATGCACTGAGCAGGAAGGAGTATACTGGTCGAAAGACCAAATCGTTGATGATGACTATCCATTCGCACCTCTCCACACAGATCAAAGAGGCTCAGCTGGAAGCCTTAAAGCCCGAGAACGTGTTGGGAGAATCTCTGTGCAGAATGGATAAAAATCTGGAGGTTAAGGGTGACGGAGCCTACTACTTCATGGACCGAATCTGGACTCCACGCCATGGAGGTTTTAGAGATTTGGTTATGAGGGAAGCGCATAACACTCGCTACTCCATCCACCCGGGTTCAGATAAGATGTATCTGGATCTCAAAAAGCTATACTGGTGGCCAAACATGAAAGCGGAGATCGCCACTTTTGTGAGTAAGTGCCTTACTTGCGTGAAGGTCAAGGTTGAATATCAAAAGCCTTCAGGACTCCTTCAACAACCTGAGATACCAGAATGGAAGTGGGAGCGGATCACAATGGACTTTATAACCAAACTTCCCAAGACAACGGGTGGATTAGATACTATTTGGGTCATTGTTGATAGGTTGACTAAGTCCGCACACTTCCTACCCATCAAAGAAACGGACAAGATGGAGAAACTCACTAGAACATACATTAAAGAAATAGTACGACTACATGGCGTCCCTATATCTATTATCTCAGACAGAGATAGTAGATTCACCTCTAGGTTCTGGCAATCGTTACAAGAAGCACTAGGGACGAGGCTGGACATGAGTACAGCCTACCATCCGCAGACCGACGGACATAGTGAGAGGACGATTCAAACCTTAGAGGATATGCTGCGAGCTTGTGTTATTGACTTCGGTAAGTCATGGGACAAACACTTACCTCTTGTGGAATTTTCTTATAATAATAGTTATCATACGAGCATCAAGGCATCCCCATTCGAAGCCCTCTACGGTCGTAAGTGTAGATCCCCTCTGTGCTGGGCTGAGGTGGGTGACACTCAACTAGCTAAAGGAAGAGTTCTTGATAGCTCTCTCACTGGTTCGGAGATCATTCGAGAAATGATCGAGAAGATTGTACAGATACGCGAACGACTAAAAGCCGCTAGGGATCGACAGAAAAGCTACGCCGACAAACGAAGAAAACCCTTGGAATTCCAGGTGGGAGATCGAGTCCTGTTGAAGGTCTCACCCTGGAAGGGCACGATACGCTTTGGAAAGCATGGAAAGTTGAACCCAAGGTACATAGGGCCTTTTGAGATTCTCGCCAGAATCGGCCCCGTAGCTTATAAACTCAACCTACCTCATGAACTAAGCAACATACACCCTACCTTTCACGTCTCTAACTTGAAGAAATGCCTGTCAGACGAGACACTCGTAATTCCCCTTGACGAGATTGAGGTCAATGAGAGCCTCAACTTCGTGGAAGAGCCCGTGGAGATTATGGATCGAGAAGTAAAACGAACGAAGCAAAGCCGTATCCCAATTGTGAAAGTTCGGTGGAACGCCAAACGAGGATCGGAATACACCTGGGAACGCGAAGACCAAATGAAACTCAAATACCCCCATCTCTTCGCGTAGTAGTATTGTAATTCTTATCTGTATGAATTCTAAATTTCGGGACGAAATTCCCCTAACGGGGGGATAATGTGACAACCCCAATTATGTTGCCGTTACAAACCCTATTTTCACTAACGGAATGCGTCACTATATGTTATTTCTCGGTATTGTTCGGGTTGTCAATAAATAAATATCTAGTTAATTATATGTTCCGGTATTATCATAAGTAATTATAACTTGCAAATGTTAACCCCGTTTAACTAAATAGAGTTATATTACTTTTCAACCACTTCACCCGGGTAATAAGTTTTAACCCCGTTAAACTTTAGCATCGGGTAGCCGTGTATCGGGTGCAACACCCGAGACATATAAAAACGATTGAACACTACAATTGAACTCTTTTACCACACTTTCACCTCTCTCTCACTACTTTCTCTCTCTAGACCCGAAATCGACCCCAAATCCGCGAATTTCCGACTTCCAAACGTAAGGACTCATCCCCTATCTTAATCTAAACATACTTTACTGCTTTTAGAGTCCAAAATCATAGAAAACAAAGAACAAAATGGAGTTTACGGCCTAAGAAGCCCCTTAGGCCGTAAACCCCCAAAATTATGCCAAAGACCTTGTTTTTCCTTCCTTTAAGCTTATGGACTAGTTAAGGCATAAACCTAGGAGAGTTTGGACACTAAAACACAAGGAATTAAAGCCTAAAAAGGAGTTTACGGCCCAAGCTTGTGCTTAGGCCGTAAACACCTCAAACACCCCAAAAACCCTTGTTTAAAGTCCCAAAAACTCATCTAGGATGTTTGGTAATTTAGACTTGACAACAAGGAAGGCTTAAATGCATTAAACAACATCATTTGATGGCAAAAAGAGGAGTTTACGGCCAAGGCTAAGATTGGGCCGTAAACACCCATGTTTTTGTGTCAAACAAGTCCCAAAACCCCTCAAATGCATGTAAGGATTTTAGCTAAGGCCTTTGGAAGTGTGTTGTACCATTTAACTTCACATTTGGATACAAAATGAAGAGTTTACGGCCAAGGATGTTCTTGGGCCGTAAACTCCCTAAAAGTGCATGCCAAATTGTCCCAAAACTCACTATAGGGCCTTCTAGGATTTATCTAAGGTGTATGAGACCATGTTGCACCATTAAAACATACATCTTGAAGGGTTTATTTGAGTTTACGGCCCAAGAACAAGTCTTGGCCGTAAACTCCCCAAAAATGTCACAAATTATGATGTTTAATCCCTCCCTATTAGTCCAAGACACATACCATTAAATTAAGGAAGTGAAATAAGGCCCTAATCATACATTTTGGAGTGTCACAAGAGTTTACGGCCAAGCCTAGGGGGCTTACGGCCGTAAACTCCTAAAGGATGGCCTTTGGGCCATAAACTCCAAGGGAGTGAGCTCATGGACCCTCTCGTAAATCATTCATGACCTTGTATCACTCCCAGGAACCCTTTCTAGGCCTTAAAACCCCGAAAACGATGCTAGAATGTCCAATTACTATAATGAAAAGCATAAGATGATTAACTTCTTGTAAAATACACATTTCATATGACATTAGGGTCCTAGGAGGTGCTCAAGTGGTTATTTGGTACCAAACACTCAATCGACACTTTTACCCGATTTACCTGATTCACCCGATTTCCGCGATTTCAAGTGAGTTCATACCCCTTAATTGAACCTTTCAAATGTTTTATATGTTTTAGGGGGAGATACAAGTTGAATATACATGTTTATGAAAAGTTATACAAGACTATTTTTCAGATTACAGAATTAATCACATGTGATTCACAACCTGTAGTTCAAATCACATGTGATTTATCACTATGCTTTATAAATAAATCAATTGTTTTCAAAACTATCTTGGATAAACAAACAAGTTTTAAATGTTTCGTTCGTACAATACTTTGGTTTAATAAAACTCCTTATAAGAATGTAACCTTACTAATATATTTATATAAGTAAGACTTGAAGGACTTAGGACCGATAGCTCGCCTTATTTCCTGTTTCTTGATTGATTGTGGGCTTAGGGTAGTGGTTATCCGTCCGACTGTCATTGATTTCTTAGTTATATATCTCGTATATTAGTACGGATTACGAGTACTTCTTATTTCATTAGATGCATAAATCACTAACCTGATTAGAACTACGCACACTAATTTAACTATAATAGGTATAGTTAAGGACTCTATCCCTTATTTCAACTACTACTCTACACTACTATAATTCTCTCTATTATGAAGCAATACACTAATAAGAGAATACCATACAAGTTATACAAAAGACTACTACACTATAATACAAGAGAATGTACTAATCATGAGATAATTCATTAACCCACTACGAGATACTCTATACGCTACACACTACGCCCAAAGTTTTCCGATAGGAAGACGACACTATATGTATAGATCTATACGGGGCAGATGCTATTACATCCCGACTGATAACTTCAGTCCGAGCCGCTCAGGCCCAGGGATGCCTTTACTCTACCACACTATGCATGACTGGGAAGGTCATGAGGGTCCTCTATTACTCACACTATTGGTAACATACAAGAAAGACACTATAACCGCACTAAAATACTAAAAGAAAGATGAAGTAATATCCCGAAGTAAATAAGTATCTAATACCAAAGGATGCTGCACCACTATTATGTACTCCAAGAATAACTCACTATATTGCCTTACTTAATGGTGAGTCACTATTACACTTCTATGATAAATGGCTTTCAAAGATAGAAACAACATATTTCTTAAAGATTTTCAGTTACTATACAGTTCTGGGAAATACAGGATTTTCTAGGTTTTACCACTACTTATGATTACAAACTTCAGTTTTCATACTAATGATTCTAATGCTTTTTATACAAGTACTCACACTAAACTCTTATGAACTCACCAGCTTTATGTTGATATTCTTTTCAAAATAACTTGTATCTTCAGGTCAAAGATAGACAGGTACAACTGCAGCATTTTTGGAGAGGATGGAGTATGCAAGACCAATCTCTTATTTTTGGTTTACTTTTGATGTTTGTCAAACATTACAAAACACACTTGTAAATACACTTACTATGTAAATGAAATGGTTGTATGTTTCTTGCTTTTACTATTATACAATTGTGATGATACTGTACACTACGTCATCCACCCCAAAACGTATTCCGCCGTTATCGGTTTTGGGGTGTGACAATAACGACCACAGACTCCTTCTAGATAGTCTTGTGGAACGCTAGCAGGTTGATAACCTGTAGGTGTTGTGAACGATGTGTTCACCGGTGTACTCTATCCCCCTCATGGTTGCCTTTAGGATATCTATTGTTGAGGAAACCCCTTAGCAGTAATGTCCGTCCCGATGAAAATCCTAGATTAGGTCCCTTGAGATAGATGTTGTTTTAGGGACGTAAAGTGAGGATAACGGGAATGGGTAATCGGGATAGTGATTGGTTGGTGAAATTAAATATAATTTATTTATTGTGGGTTGAAAACCCTATATGCTCACCAGGCTCCCAAGCCTGACCCACTCAGTTTTATTTGTATTACAGGAAGTGGCGCAAGGGCGTAAGATGGATGAATCATTGAGTTGTTTTGTTTACAAGTCTGTATATGTATATATATTTGTTGAATGACTTGTAATGTTATCGTTTATGCTTTATGGTCTGTATCGGAACATGACACTCCAAGTTTTAATTATATAAATGAAAATGCATCTCTTGATGAAATGCTTTGATAAATATTATTTTATCATGTTTTGTTTTGGGAAAAAATTCCGCAACACTTTTAAATCAAAAGGATTTACTCTGAAATTATTTTAAAAAGCATAAATGAAATCGGTCTTTTCTGGCCGTGATTTTGGGGATGTCACATTTACTGGCCACAAGAAGCCCCTACTCTTACCAGCCAAGTGACGGGAAGTCAAGCTTCTATTCAACAACCAGCGAGAAGTCAAGTCCCTTTCCAACAACCAAAGAGTACTCCAACTAAAAAGGAGGAGGTGCCAAAAGCTAAGGGTCGTGCATTCCAAATTACCGCAGAGGAAGCACGTGAGGACCCGAATATCGTGACGGGTACATTTCTTGTCAACTCTAGACCTGCTCACATCTTATTTGATTTTGGTGCCTCGGATTCTTTCGTATCTTATGAATTTGCGCATTCTTTTCAAACTATTTGCTATGCACTCGCGCAACCATTTAACGTAGATACTGCAGGAAGTATATCATTACTTACTGATAAAATCTGTAGGGATTGTATCATAGAAATTGAAGGCTATAATTTTCTTGCTAACCTAATCCCTATCTCCTTGCCTAATTTCGATATTATTCTCGGCATGGATTGGTTGTCAAAGAGCCATGTAGAACTCTTGTGTTACGAAAAGATGGTACGCATTCCTATTGAAGGGGAAGATCCTATTCATGTCCACAGTGAACAAAGGATCTTAAAAATCATCTCTTTCCTCAAAGCTCGTAAATTCATATCAAAAGGTTGTCATATCTATCTGGCCTATATAGTTGACATCTCAAGAAAGGAGAATACAACTGTAAATGATATTCCCATTGTTAACGAATACCCCGATGTTTTCCCCGATGATCTGCCTGGACATCCTCCGGACAGACAAGTAGAATTCCGAATTGACCTTGTGCCCGGTGCTGCTCCGATTGCAAAGACTCCTTATCATCCTGGGCCAGCCGAGTTGAAAGAAATGATGATTCAACTGCAGGAATTACTTGACAAAGGCTTTATTCGACCGAGTACCTCTCCTGGGGTGCTCCAGTATTGTTTGTCAAGAAGAAGGACGGATCAATGCGGATGTGCATTAATTATCGTGAGCTGAATAAGGTGACTATCAAGAACAAGTACCCACTACCTCGCATCGACGATTTATTTGATCAACTTCAGGGTGTTAGCTATTTCTCAAAGATTGATTTGAGATCTGGCTATCATCAGTTGAAAGTACAAGAGCAAGATGTACCGAAGACTGCTTTCCGTACTCGTTATGGGCATTTCGAATTCCTTGTCATGCCATTTGGTTTGAAAAATGCTCCTGCCGTATTCATGGATATGATGAATCGAGTGTGCCGCCCAATGCTCGATAAGTCTGTTATCGTATTCTTTGATGATATTCTAATCTATTCCAAGTCTGAAGCCGATCATGCCGTACATATTCGTGAAATCTTAGAACTTCTTCGAAAGGAGAAACTATATGCTAAAATTCTCAAAATGTGAATTTTGGCTTCGTCAAGTTCAATTTCTCGGCCATATTATTTCTAGTAACGATGTATCTGTAGATCCCATCAAAATCGAAGCCATTCAAAATTGGGAAGTGCCCCGTAATGCTTCTGAAATTCGAAGTTTCTTAGGTGTCGCGGGATATTACCGGAGATTCATTAACGACTTTTCTCGTATAGCCGTACCTCTCACAAGTCTTACACGGAAGGAAGTGAAGTTCGAATGGGGTGAAGCTCAAGAAAAAGCTTTCTCAACTCTAAAAGATCTTTTGACTCATGCTCCCATCTTATCACTCCCAGAAGGTGATGATGATTTCTCCATATATGGTGATGCTTCAAGATTGGGACTCGGTTGTGTGTTGATGCAGCGTGGTAAAGTGATAGCCTACACCTCAAGACAACTGAAAGATTATGAAATGAATTATCCCACCCATGATCTTGAACTCGCTGCAGTAGTATTTGCCCTAAAACTTTGGAGACATTACCTTTTTGGTACGAAATGCCAATTATTTACCGACCACAAGAGTCTCAAGTATATATTCAGTCAGCAAACTCTGAATATGAGACAACAACGAGCCATGGAGCTGATCAAAGACTATGATTGCGAAATCTTGTACCATTCTAGAAAGGCTAATGTGGTTGCAGATGCACTTAGCAGGAAAGTTTATTGTAATAGTATGCGTTATACTATTACTCACACTACGGTGAAGTTCACCATTCTTGATGAACTAGAGAAGTGGCAAGTTGAAGCTTTAAAGCCAGAAAATGTGAAGAAGGAAGGAATGGTACATTATGCTGATGTTTTACTTGATGATCCTCGAGGATTAAAAGTATTTAAGAATCGTTATGGATTCCAAAGTGTAACGACCCAATTTTTACGTCCGAAAATTTCATTTTTAAGATATTACTTTAGAAAACATTAATAAATAAAAACATTGTTTAAATAAAAACATTGTTTGTTCACACCATAACACTTTGCAACCATGTTCTCAAAAGCCAAACCGTACATCCCATCAAAATATCAGAGTACAATCCCAGTAAATCTCATAAATGCGGAAACCGAAGAGTGTGTGTATGACGTGCCGCTACCGCGCCGGCTCCTTCCCCTTTGATGCAGAGGTACCTGAAAACAAAACTGTAAACGTAAGCACAAAGCTTAGTGAGTTCCCCCAACGTACCGCATACCATACAAACACATAACGTACATACTGCCAGGCTATTCTGGGGTGCCTGACTACCCGGTACGGCCATTCTGGGGTGCCGACCTACCCATGTCAAGCCATTCTGGGGTGCTGACCTACCCATCGGTCCTAACAACCGATCCTCGGGGACTATTTCACCCCCTACTACTATGATCTCATATAACGTAACAAGCCAGCATGCATACATATCATCACATACTGTCAGACGTATCTGGGGTGTCTGACTACCCTTCGGTCCTAACAACCAAACTCTACTACTATCACATACAATATATCATGCTAGCATATAACATGTCAGGTAATAGCAAACTTAGATGATATCACAAAGACAATCATCTATCATACATCTCCTACTGGTGGGTCGGCATTGTGGCCTTAGACCCACTGCTACTGGAAGGTAACTCACCTCAAAGTAGCTGCTGAACTGATCGGGAACTAACTGGCTGCTGCTGCTCCGGGAGTCCTCCGGCTGCAATTTCCACGACATACTCAATCAAACACTGCTAACTGTCCTTTAGGTAAAATGACCATTTTACCCCTGGATTAGCTCTCAGCCAAAGCTGGAGTCAATTTTCAGTTAACCCGGCTCGCCGAGTGGATCACCACTCGCCGAGTCCCTAGCAAACCGATGTCCTGGATCCCTGGTTCTACTCGTCGAGTCGGGCTATGACTCGACGAGTTCACCTTCTAACTGTCATTCAACACCTTCATCCTACTCGCCGAGTTGTATGAACAACTCGTCGAGTTCATCTTCATCCGATGAACACTTTATGCTAAGACTCGCCGAGTTGTATGAACGACTCGCCGAGTCTGTTCTTGAGCTATGAAGATTGCCTTGGACTCGCCGAGTCAGGGCATTGACTCGCCGAGTCCTAACATGGGTGAGTTCAGCTCCCAACTCACCGAGTCACCCCCCGTGACTCAAGGCACAACTCGACACATGAAGAAGGGACCAAATCGGTGACTCGCGACCAGACTCGCCGAGTCACCTATGCGACTCGCCGAGTCGCCGCCATGCACTCCTTAAATATACCGATTTGCTCGGTTCCAGTCCATGCCATTCATAGATCTGGACTTCTAGGACACGAATCACACGTAAAGTTTCCAACTTTACGTGTGGATATTCACCAATATGGATTATAAGGCTCAAAATGTCTCAAAAGGGTAGATCTAGGGCTAACAAGCCTCATGGGGCCAAAAAGCTAACAGATCTGAGCTCCTGGAGCTCAATCTTGCATAGATCCAAAGGCCAAACGCCTTATTACGACATATAATGCACATGCAAACTTGGTGCATTGACCAAGAAGGACCCAAATGAAGTTTTAAGCATAGAATCAAGGGGAAAACGGGTTATACCTCAAAGGAAATGTTGAAATGACACAAGGATGGCTGATCTCCTTCTCCTCTTCTTGATCTACTCCTCTTACTCTTCAAAACCTTCAAGAACACACCAAGAACACCTCAAACTCTCAAGGAAACAAGGGAAAACGATGTAGGGGGAGTTCTGGGGGTGAATGGGGACGAGTTGGGGCGGAATGAGAGTTTAAATAGGGTGCAAACCCTTGAAACTTAGGGTTTCATCCCGCAGCGGTGACTCGCCGAGTCCAGGATGTGGACTCGTCGAGTCGCCTACTTAAAACGTGTCCTGAGTCTCGTCCCTACTCGGCGAGTCGGACCCTATGACTCGCCGAGTCTAAGGCTAAATTAGGGCAATGCTCAAATAAAATTCACATACCGGAAACCAGGTGCTACAAATCTCCCCCACTTATTTTAGACTTCGTCCTCGAAGTCTGCTGCCTGGTCCTGAAACAGCTCGGGGTAGTGCTCCATCATCTCGTCTACCGGCTCCCAAGTCCACTCTGAACCCTTGCGGTGCTGCCATTGCACCTTCACTAGCTCCACCCTCTTGTTCCTTAAATCCTTCGACTTCCTGTCGAGGATTGCGACTGGGCGCTCAATGTAGTTCAGGCTGTCATCAACCTGAATATCCTCCAACGGTACTACTGCAGAATCATCCACTAGGCACTTCCGCAACTGCGAAACATGGAAAGTGCTGTGGATCTGGCTAAGCTCGGCTGGCAGATCCAGCCTATATGCTACCTTGCCCACCCGGGCTAAGACCCTGAACGGTCTGATGAATCGCGGGCCCAACTTGCCCCGCTTCCTGAATCGGATGATGCCTTTCCACGGCGACACCTTCAGGAGGACCATATCCCCGACCTGGAACTCTAAATCGGATCGACGCTTGTCGGCATAACTTTTCTGCCGACTCTGAGCAGTCTGAAGCCTGCTCCGGACCTGCTGTATCCTCTCAGTCGTCTTGAGCACCACTTCGGTGCTTCCCATAACTCTCTGGCCAACCTCACCCCAGCATATCGGGGTCCTACACCTCCGTCCGTACAACATCTCGAAGGGAGGGCGGTCGATACTCGTGTGATAGCTGTTGTTGTAGGAGAACTCAGCCAAAGGAAGATAGGTATCCCAGCTACCACCGAAATCCAGAACATACGCCCGCAACATGTCCTCCAAAGTCTGGATGGTCCGCTCACTCTGTCCATCCGTCTGCGGGTGAAAGGCGGTGCTGAAATGCAGACGAGTGCCCAACTCGTCATGGAATCTCTTCCAAAACCTGGAAGTAAAACGCACATCCCTGTCCGAGATCACCGATACCGGCACCCCATGCCGTGCCACAATCTCCCTGATATAGATGTCGGCCAATTTCTCGGCCGATATGCTCTCCGGAATCGGAATAAAGTGAGCACTCTTGGTCAATCTATCCACGATGACCCAAATCGAATCTACTCCACGCGCGGTCCTGGGAAGCTTCGTGATAAAATCCATCGTGATATCTTCCCACTTCCACAGTGGAATGTCCAACGGCTGCATCTTGCCATGCGGCCTCTGATGTTCGGCCTTGACCTTCCTGCAGGTCAAGCACCGCTCGACGTACCATGCCACATCCCGCTTCATGCAGGGCCACCAATAGTCTAGACGAAGATCCCTATACATCTTCGTCGCCCCGGGATGAATAGAGAATCGGGACTTGTGCGCCTCCTCCATCAAAATCTGGCGCACGCCCCCGTGATACGGCACCCACACCCTATGGTGTAGTGTCAATAACCCTCGGCTATCATAATCGAAGGAGGAAACCTGACCTACTACACGCTCGCTCTTCCGATGCTCCTCCTTGATAGCCTCCTGTTGAGCCTCCCGAATCTGCTCCAACAGGGGAGTCACCACAGTCATCCTCAAACAGGCGTCCCTGATCGGCGCCGTCTTACGGCTAAGCGCATCGGCCACCACATTGGCCTTTCCCGGGTGGTAAAGGATCTCGCAATCATAATCCTTCACCACATCCAACCACCGACGCTGCCTCATGTTCAGATTCGGCTGATCCATGAGGTACCTCAAGCTCTTATGGTCCGTGTAGATGGTACACCGAACCCCATAGAGGTAATGTCGCCAAATCTTGAGGGCAAATACCACCGCCCCCAACTCCAAATCGTGCGTCGGGTAGTTCGCCTCGTGAGGCTTGAGCTGCCTCGAAGCGTAAGCAATGACATGCCCCCTTTGCATCAGCACCGCGCCCAACCCAGAAATGGACGCATCACAATAAACCACGAAATCCTCTACGCCCTCTGGCAGGGCTAAGATCGGCGCCTCACACAATCTTTGTCTCAGCGTCTCAAATGCAGCCTGCTGCTCGGGTCCCCACCGAAAGACCACGACTTTCTTCGTCAGCCGCGTCAGGGGCACGGCTATCTTGGAGAAATCCTGGATACACCTCCGATAGTAGCCTGCCAATCCTAGGAAGCTCCGAATCTCAGATGGGGACTTCGGAACCTCCCATCTCATCACGGCCTCGACCTTGGCCGGATCGACCAGAATCCCGTTCTGGTTGACGAGGTGCCCCAGAAATTGCACCTCGCGCAACCAAAACTCACACTTGGAGAACTTGGCATACAAGCTCTCCCTCCTCAGGGTCTCTAACACCTCTCTCAAATGCTCCTCATGTTCCTCCCGGGTCTTGGAATAAACCAAGATATCATTGATAAAGACTATCACAGACCGGTCCAGCATCGGTCTGCATACACGGTTCATGAGGTCCATGAACGCGGCAGGAGCATTGGTGAGCCCAAACGGCATCACCACAAACTCGTAATGGCCATAGCGCGTCCGAAACGCGGTCTTCTGCATATCCTCCTCCCTGACCCTCATCTGATGATAACCCGAATGCAAATCAATCTTGGAGAACCAAGATGCGCCCTGAAGCTGGTCAAAGAGGTCATCAATCCTCGGAAGCGGGTAACGGTTCTTCACCGTTACCTTGTTCAGCTCCCGATAATCTATACACATCCGATGCGACCCATCCTTCTTCTTCACAAACAGAATCGGGGCTCCCCAGGGCGAACTGCTCGGCCGAATAAATCCCTTGTCCAGCAGCTCCTGCAGCTGCGTAGACAACTCCTGCATCTCGGGAGGAGCCAACCGATATGGTGCTTTAGCTATCGGAGCCGCACCGGGAATGAGGTCAATCCTGAACTCCACCTGTCGCTCCGGAGGTATCCCAGGTAGTTCCTCCGGAAAAACATCAGCAAAATCTCGAACCACCGGGACCTCGCTCACGGTCGCCTTACCCGCCTCCCGGGTGCCCATCACGTACGCGACATAACCCGCGCATCCCTGCTGAAGGTAGCGCCTAGCCCTCGCTGCTGAACATACAGTGGGTCCACACTGCGGCCGCTCTTCATGAATCACTAACTCTCCCCCGCTTGGGGTCTTGACTCGCACTAGCTGCTGTGCGCAATCTATCACTGCCCCATTAGGGCTCAACCAATCCATACCAATAATCACCTTGTTCCCACGCAATGGAATGGGAACCAAGTCTACCAGGTAACACTCCTCAAACAGTCGCAGGACACAATCTCGAAACACCATCGATGCTCGCACCGATCGATCATCGGCAATCTCTACCTCTAACGGGCAATCTAACTCGCCTGAAGTCTCATGAAATCTCTTGCTAAGAGCAAGAGAAACGAACGATCGGGATGCACCCGAGTCGAACAATACCTGAACCGGGATGCCGTTCACATGGAACGATCCTAATACACATGTATACACACGGAGCACATATCAATATCATAACAACGTAAAATAAAAGATAGAAGGAAGGAATCATACCCGTCACCACATCGGGCGCGGCGCGTGCCTCCTCGGCAGTCAACTGAAATGCCCGACTCCTCACCACTGGAGCCTCTTCCTTGCCCTGACGGCCATCCGTGATCTGCAGGGTCGCTGGAGCTGGCGCCTTCACTGGCGCTGAAGCTGTCAACATGGGGCAATTGGCCTTCTTGTGGCCCCTCTGGTTGCAGTGGAAACACAGCAACTCCGATGTCTGAATAACGGTCGCAGGAGCAGTGCAATCCCTGTTGATATGCCCAAACTTGCCGCACTTGTAGCAGCCTGACGATCCCATCCTGCACGCCCCCTCGTGCGGCCTGCCGCACCTCCTGCAGCGGCTCGGTCCCGACTGGCCTTTCGGCCTCCCATCTGGTCCCTTGGGCTTCTTCCCCGAAGCCCCCGATGCCTGACCATCCTCAAGTTTCCGTTTCCGGATGTGCTCCAAATCTATCTCTCTCTCCCTAGCCCTGGCAATCATGGAGTCCAGGGTAGGGCAAGCCGAAGAGCTAACATGCTCCCGAATGTCAGCTCGTAGCATATCATGGTAACGAGTCCTCCTCATATCCTCGTCACCTGCATACTGGGGCACCAATAAAGCCCTCTCCCGAAACTTGGCAGTGATCTCCGCCACGGTCTCTGTCGTCTGCCTCATGTCTAAGAACTCCCTGGCCAGCTGCTGAAGCTCGACCGCTGGCGCAAACTCTGCCCTGAACCTAGCCACAAAGTCCGACCAGGTCATTGCCTCGATAGCCGAGGCTCCCAACGAGTCACCCACTGACTCCCACCAATCTCGGGCCCGGTCCCGTAAACACCCTGCTGCGTACCTCACCTTCGACCCCTCGGGGCAGAAGCTGATCAACTGGGCGGACTCGATATCCGCAATCCACCGCCTGGCGACAATGGGGTCCTTCACCCCATGGAAATCCGGCGCACCACTGCCCCTGAAGTCCTTGAAGGACAGTGTGTGAGATCCTGACTGGCTAGAGGCCAAGTCGCTCCTGAATGCCCGTAGGCGATCCTCCATCAACTCCACGATCCCTTCCTTGATCGACCCAAAGATGATGGGGGTCGACTCAAGGATGCCCCTAGTGATCTCCGACATGATGAACTCACGTAGCCTCTCCTCAATCGGCTCGGTGCCAGATCGCGAACCTGACCCCTCTCCTGACCCGCCATCTGTCGGTCTCGGTCGAAGTACCACCATTCTGCAAAACATCAATAATAATTATTAGTGGTACTGCTACTTTCTGAGGGATCTCAACTACTTACAGGTTCCTTGGTCTCGTCTTGGCCTTCCTCGGCTCGGGTACGGATCCTCTGCTTTCAGTAGTACGGGCCCATACTACCTTCCACATCTATCCGTACCTTCTCCGAGGAATTCCTCGACTCCACCAACTCCCCTCTACTACTGCTACTCTCTGTTATTCTCATCCTAGGCTTGCCCCAGGGAAAACTCAAGTTCAATACAACTGGTCCTCAGCTGCTATAGGTCTCCTCATAATGCCAGTTAGCCACCACCTAAACACCATCACATGTGATGAGGATTAGATAATCCTTCAAGTAAAAGGTCCGTCCCTACAACGGTTGGACTCAAACAAGAGCTGCGCTATAGGGCCAGTTCCAACACTTTGGGATTATTCAACCCTGATTACATGTGGTGTGACGTGTTTACCTAATGGCTCACTCCCATTACTCGGAATCCCACCAAGCACGAAGCAAGCAGCATTCGGATAAGGAAAAACAGACTCAAGCCAAAACTGTTCTTAGAACAAGAAACGACACTTAACATAGGATGCTAAGCTCATACTATCAGGCATAACCTAAACAGGCTATCCTACTGCTGTCTACTCAATTCTAGCATGCAATATTCAATAAGCTGTAGCAAATAAACAGGCACATAAGGCATCACTCCTAGATCCTTAGCCTATTCTAGCATGCAATATTCATAAAGCTGATAAACATAACATAAACTTGTATGGGTACTATGGGGAATACTTACTTGAGCTCGGCCGGTCGCGCACGTCACACACTTTACTCTTTCTCGTGACTCTCTTCCGGGTTTCAAAGAACAATTTCTTTTGGAAAAAATCTTTCAATCCCTCGATTTGAGTCCAAACACTCCCGAAGGCGTGTCCGAATCCCTCAAACCAGGGCTCTGATACCAACTTGTAACGACCCAATTTTTACGTCCGAAAATTTCATTTTTAAGATATTACTTTAGAAAACATTAATAAATAAAAACATTGTTTAAATAAAAACATTGTTTGTTCACACCATAACACTTTGCAACCATGTTCTCAAAAGCCAAACCGTATATCCCATCAAAATATCAGAGTACAATCCCAGTAAATCTCATAAATGCGGAAACCGAAGAGTGTGTGTATGACGTGCCGCTACCGCGCCGGCTCCTTCCCCTTTGATGCAGAGGTACCTGAAAACAAAACTGTAAACGTAAGCACAAAGCTTAGTGAGTTCCCCCAACGTACCGCATACCATACAAACACATAACGTACATACTGCCAGGCTATTCTGGGGTGCCTGACTACCCGGTACGGCCATTCTGGGGTGCCGACCTACCCATGTCAAGCCATTCTGGGGTGCTGACCTACCCATCGGTCCTAACAACCGATCCTCGGGGACTATTTCACCCCCCTACTACTATGATCTCATATAACGTAACAAGCCAGCATGCATACATATCATCACATACTGTCAGACGTATCTGGGGTGTCTGACTACCCTTCGGTCCTAACAACCAAACTCTACTACTATCACATACAATATATCATGCTAGCATATAACATGTTAGGTAATAGCAAACTTAGATGATATCACAAAGACAATCATCTATCATACATCTCCTACTGGTGGGTCGGCATTGTGGCCTTAGACCCACTGCTACTGGAAGGTAACTCACCTCAAAGTAGCTGCTAAACTGATCGGGAACTAACTGGCTGCTGCTACTCCGGGAGTCCTCCGGCTGCAATTTCCACGACATACTCAATCAAACACTGCTAACTGTCCTTTAGGTAAAATGACCATTTTACCCCTGGATTAGCTCTCAGCCAAAGCTGGAGTCAATTTTCAGTTGACCCGGCTCGCCGAGTGGATCACCACTCGCCGAGTCCCTAGCAAACCGATGTCCTGGATCCCTGGTTCTACTCGTCGAGTCGGGCTATGACTCGACGAGTTCACCTTCTAACTGTCATTCAACACCTTCATCCTACTCGCCGAGTTGTATGAACAACTCGTCGAGTTCATCTTCATCCGATGAACACTTTATGCTAAGACTCGCCGAGTTGTATGAACGACTCGCCGAGTCTGTTCTTGAGCTATGAAGATTTCCTTGGACTCGCCGAGTCAGGGCATTGACTCGCCGAGTCCTAACATGGGTGAGTTCAGCTCCCAACTCACCGAGTCACCCCCCGTGACTCAAGGCACAACTCGACACATGAAGAAGGGACCAAATCGGTGACTCGCGACCAGACTCGCCGAGTCACCTATGCGACTCGCCGAGTCGCCGCCATGCACTCCTTAAATATACCGATTTGCTCGGTTCCAGTCCATGCCATTCATAGATCTGGACTTCTAGGACACGAATCACACGTAAAGTTTCCAACTTTACGTGTGGATATTCACCAATATGGATTATAAGGCTCAAAATGTCTCAAAAGGGTAGATCTAGGGCTAACAAGCCTCATGGGGCCAAAAAGCTAACAGATCTGAGCTCCTGGAGCTCAATCTTGCATAGATCCAAAGGCCAAACGCCTTATTACGACATATAATGCACATGCAAACTTGGGGCATTGACCAAGAAGGACCCAAATGAAGTTTTAAGCATAGAATCAAAGGGGAAAACGGGTTATACCTCAAAGGAAATGTTGAAATGACACAAGGATGGCTGATCTCCTTCTCCTCTTCTTGATCTACTCCTCTTACTCTTTAAAACCTTCAAGAACACACCAAGAACACCTCAAACTCTCAAGGAAACAAGGGAAAACGATGTAGGGGGAGTTCTGGGGGTGAATGGGGACGAGTTGGGGCGGAATGAGAGTTTAAATAGGGTGCAAACCCTTGAAACTTAGGGTTTCATCCCGCAGCGGTGACTCGCCGAGTCCAGGATGTGGACTCGTCGAGTCGCCTACTTAAAACGTGTCCTGAGTCTCGTCCCTACTCGGCGAGTCGGACCTTATGACTCGCCGAGTCTAAGGCTAAATTAGGGCAATGCTCAAATAAAATTCACATACCGGAAACCAGGTGCTACACAAAGATTGGTGGATTAATACAGAAGATTTTAGATGAAGCTCATAAGTCTAAGCTATCAATACATCCTGGTACAAGTAAAATGTATTATGATGTAAGAGCTTATTATTGGTGGCCTGGATTAAAGAGAGACATTGGAAGATATGTACAGGAATGCTTAGTATGCTTACAAGTCAAAACAGATCACCAAAAACCTTATGGAACCCCAAAAAGTCTTAGTGTTCCTGTATGGAAGTGAGAAGAGCTGTCCATGGATTTTATTACCAAATTGCCAAAGACTGCTAGACAACATGATAGCATTTGGGTAATCGTCGACCGCCTGACTAAGAGTGCACATTTTCTCGCCATGCGTGAAACGACTCTAATGGAGAAATACGCACAAGTATACTTGGATGAAATTGTTGCAAGACATGGTATGCCACTAAAGATCATTTCGATCGCGATACTCTCTTCACTTCTCACTTTTGGGCAAGTATGCAACGCGAATTGGGATCTCGAGTTACTCTCAGCACCGCTTATCATACCCAAACAGATGGTCAGACGGAGAGAACAATCCAAACAGTTGAAGATATGCTTCGTGCATGTGTTTTGGAGTTCGGTGGTAACTGGGATAAATACTTACTGCTTGTCGAATTTTCGTATAATAACAGTTACCACGCTTCAATCAAAATACCACCATATGAAGCATTATATGGTCGCAAATGACGTACGCCGTTATGTTGGCGTGAAATAGGACAGAAAATCCTTGGAGGCCCTAAAATGATTCAAGATACCACCGACAAGATTCAAATCGTACGAGAAAGAATGAAAGCGGCCCAGGATCGACAGAAGTCCTATACGGAAAAGAGAAGACGACCTATAGAATTCCAAGTGGGTAATTTTGCGATGCTAAAGGTATCCCCATGGAAAGGCCTTATGCGATTTGGGAAGAAAGGAAAGTTGAGTCCTAGATTTGTTGGTCCTTTCAAAATCATCCAAAGAATTGGAAAGCAAGCATACCGCTTAGAATTGCCTGAAGATTTGCAGGTATTCATGATGTGTTTCATGTAAGTTATCTGCGCAAATGCTTGAGCATCTACGATGAGGCAGTTCCATTATCCGAGGTGAAATTGGATAATAAGTTAAGATATGTTGAAGAGCCTGAAGAAGTCGTGAATGAAAGCACAACTAAGCTACACAATAAAGTAGAATTGGTGCTTGTCAAGTGGAAACACCATCGTGGCCCAAACTATACTTGGGAGAATAAGAATGAGATAAAAGCAAAATATCCCCATTTATTTTAATCGATGTAATTTCGGGGACGAAATCCTCAAAAGGAGCAGGTATTTGTAACATACACGTTTTGAAATCATGTTTTGTAATGAATAAAATTGTGAAATATTATGTAAAATTGAGTGTTGAGTTCTAACAGATGGTTTTTACTAGAAATGAAGTAAAACTATGTTTAGAATCACTCAGAAAATATTGGAAGTCTTATGAGATTCCAATTATAAGCCAAATAGTGAAATTTAGCGAAAATATAAATTTTAAATAAGTAAAATTTTATTATTTGATGTTGTAGAGAATCTCGTTAGAAACTTGTAGGCGAAAACCTCGTCAAAATCCGAGTTATAACGAAGAAGTTATGACCAACCGAAGATCCGCGACAAA
Source organism: Lactuca saligna (assembly GCF_052625555.1). Classification (NCBI taxonomy): domain Eukaryota; kingdom Viridiplantae; phylum Streptophyta; class Magnoliopsida; order Asterales; family Asteraceae; genus Lactuca; species Lactuca saligna. The sequence goes on from NC_136423.1 coordinate 97,223,184, forward strand.
ACCGACACGGCACCGAATGACGTAAAAAGTGAGTTTTTCATAAACTACTTTTTAGACTTAGTAATCTAAATGAAAGTCGTAGTATTCGTTAAACCGAGAAATTCATAAAAAGAACGTCAAAATCTGACTTCGTATGAGGAAGTTATGATTTTTCGAAGTTTCAACTTAGAAGTAGACAGCTAAAAACTCGAATTTTAGATCGAGCGAGATTTTACTGATACATCCTAATAGAGAATCGAAGGTCTCGTCATTTTTAATTCAACGGTAAAAAGTCTGACGAAAACGGATGTCGGATGAAGAAGTTATGAATTTTTAACGGATTTTCCTGTCCTGGTCTGTTAAAATAATAATATTAAAAATAACGTCAAAATTAGCTGACGAAGTCTAAACGAAAGTTGTAGAGTATAATTTTAGCTATGCGTACATATAAAGAACGTCAAAAGCTGAGCTCGTATGCGAAAGTTATGGATTTTAGAAGTTCGGGGCCCGAAAACCGAAGAAATTCGCATGAATAGTGTTGGGACATGTCACTCGCACGAAGCATCAGCGTCACCGAGACGTGGCCCAATCCGGAAACCGACGCGTGTTCCTTTCCGATTCACCGAGGCCGAGGTCCAGCAGGAGCGAGACACGTCTCGCCTACCAGCCTCGTATCCGAACCTCACTGACCGAGCCTCGCATGCGCGCCAGCTGGTCCAACCCTCGCATCCGAGCCTCGCCTTCGCGCCACCTGCCCTTCGCTGCTGCTGCCACCGAGCCCTTCGTTGCTTAGCTGACTCCGAACCTCGGCCCTATATAAAGGGGGCTGCGAGACCTTCCGACTAACTTTGGAAATTTGCCACTTTTAGCCCCTCTTTCCACATTTTCTTCATTTTGACTTTCCCCGAAGCCCTGATATCAATTTTAGCACCCGAAACACGTCCCAAGACCCCCGAGAAGCTCGGAAATTTTATCTTTTCGGTTTTGAAGCCCTACCTTCGCAGAGCCTGGTTTTCAATTAAGCTCCCGGTTTTCAACATAGAAAGACCTATTTAAAGCCGAAGTGTTGTCCAAATTACTATTTTGACCCCCGATTAACTTAAGGTGAGTTCAATATATAGGAACAATTGTATGTTATGTGTTATATGTGCTATGTGCTTTTCAGTGTTATTATTCTGAATTATTTTCTCGTGTTATTCGCTATGTTTATAGCAATTGTAATACCTTTGACCATGTGATCAGTGAAAAGACTTAGATTCGCATTGGTACTGGTACGTAGCCTCTGGCCATTTAGAGCATGTCTCCGTAAGAGAATGACTTCTATTCTATGGTATTGGCAAATGGTTAGACAGGACTATAAGCCTGAAATCTAACAAGATGTTAATCAGAAATTGCATGTATTCTATGCCATTTGGGCCAAAGCTTTATTGATATAAATCAAGAATTGAAAAGTATATCTTTGAATAAAGTCTTAGATTGACTTGAATGCTTGTCACATGATCTCACATACATCTTGCTGTTCCTCTTTGCTTTTGCCACATTGAAGTATATATATGGCATAACATTATATTGTATCTATTTTTGAACTCACTAAGCGTCACCGCTTACCCTATCAATGTTTAACAATTGCAGGTGATAAGTAACTAGTATGTTTACATACTATTGAAAGATGTAGAATAGTTTGTAATAGTACTTTTGTACTACATTTTATGTTTGTATAAATTACAATATCCTGGGTAGTTATGTAATATATATAACACTTTGTAATAGAAGGTTTGTATCCAATAGTTTGTAATTCCCTTTTTATCAATGTAAAATATTGCTTTTATAAATATGCAAATAGCATGTTTTGGAGTAATGATATTGTGAAGTACGAAAGTTTGGGTCTTTCAAAAATACGAAAGTTGGGGTCTTTTAGAAGAACCGGGGGTTATCCCTAGGCACTATATGTATATGTCCTGGATCATAATCCGATGTCGGGCGAGGCCTGAGGAATGTTAGTATGCTAGAGGTATTTGTGATTTCTTGCATGTGTTGGTATGATAGGTTTCGGACTTGGATCTGATGTCGGGGCAAGCCCATGGAAGATTTGTATGTGCATGTTAGATGTATGGGGTTTCATATCTCAATATTAGTAGAGTAGGGGTGAGGCCCGAGAGTAGTGAGTATGGGCGGGGGTCTGTATCTCACTAATAGCAGGAGTGTGGATGGGTTCCATATCTCATTAGTAGTAGACCAGGGGTGGGGACCAAGTTAGGTGAGGCCTTAGAATAGATGTACAGTAGAGTATGGTTATTTATGTGCTAGTATGTTATATGTTTGTATGTGTATAGCGGGCGAGGCCTGGAGATAGGCGGGACCTACGATAGGCAGATCTGTATACCAAGTAAGGCCTGATGTTGGGTGGGGCCCGATGCCAGAGCAAGTCCGATGTCGGGCAAGTCTCGATGCACAGGGTGGGGTCCAGTATGTGGTTATGTGTATGGTATGTGGTAGGTTGGGGAAGTCACTAAGCTTCATGCTTACAGTTTTCAGTTTTGGTTTCAGGTACTTCCGGTAGCATAGGGAAGAGCTCAAGTTTACTGCCTCACACACACCAAGAAGTTTTAGCCTGGGATGTTTACTCTGATAAAATGAACATGTTTTGAAATGATACTCTGATTTGATATAACTACTTACGTTTATGATTGATAATTATGGCTTGATGAATGATTTTAGAATGAAATTTTTGGTCTTGATTTTTGGGATGTTACTTGGAGGTTCCCATGTGGAAATGGGAACAAATCACGATGGATTTTATCACCTAGTTACCGAGAACGGAAAAGGGTTATGATGCTATATGGTTCATCGTTGATCGATTTACCAAGAGTACCCATTTCTTGGCCATTCGGGAGACCTCGTCGGCTGAGAAATTGACTGAGGTGTATATCCACGAGATCGTTGCTCGCCACGGGGTGTCAGTCTCTGTTGTGTCAGACCATGATGTTCGATTCACCTCCTATTTCTAGCAGATGTTCCATGAGGAACTGGGCACGAGGCTGCATTTCAGCACAACTTTTCATCCGCAGACCGACAGCCAGAGCGAGCGGACTATTCAGACCCTCGAGTATATGTTGAGGGCCTGTGTTGTTGACTTTGGTGGGAGCTGGGACTCCTACCTACCCCTTGTAGAGCTCTCCTACAACAACAACTTCCATTCCAGTATTAGTGCTCCGCCTTTTGAGTTGTTGTATAGGCGGAGATGTCGTACTCCATTCTGTTGGGGCGAGGTTGGTCGTAGGGTGATGGGTCAGACTGAGGTGGTTCTACAGATTACCGAGATGATTCAGCAGATCATGTAGCAGTTGCAGACTACTCAGAGTCGGTAGAAGAGTTATGCCAACCGGCACCGATCTGAGTTGGAGTTTCAGGTCGGTGACATGGTATTACTGAAGATCTCACCCTGGAAGGGTGTGATCCGCTTCAGGAAGAAGGAAAAATTGGGTGCCCGATACATTGGGCCATTTCGGATTGTTTTCAGGGTTAGCAAAGTGACGTATAGATTGGATCTTCCGGAGGAGCTTGGTCAGATCCATAGCACATTCCACGTTTCGCAGTTGCGAAAGAGCGTACTGGATAATGATGTGGGTGTGTCATTGGATGATATTCAGGTCGATGAGTGCCTGAATTATGTTGAGAGGTCGGTGGCTATTCTGGAAAGGAAGGTCAATATTTTGCATAACAAGGATATACCTTTAGTAAAGGTACAGTGGCAGCATCGAAGGGGATCCGAGTAGACTTAGGAGCCGGAGGCTGAGATGCGGGAGCATTATCCAGATTTTTTCACTGCAATAGGCTTCGAGGGAGAAGCCTAGTTCAAGTGAGGGAGATTTTTAACATCCTGATTCCCAGGTATGAATTTAAGCTTAATATATTTATATTTCCAAGGCAACTCGACGAGTTGAAGGCTAAACATGAAACCCTAATTTTCAGGGTTTTGCACCCTATTTAAAGGCCTTAAGCCTCATTACTAGCCTCCCTTATCACCTCCTTTCCCAGAGAAAACCTAGTTTGAGCTTATACCTTCTTGTGTGTGTGTGTGTGTGAGCCTTGGAGAGTAATTTTTGTGTTGTTGTGAAGAAATTTGGAGCTTGAAAAGGTTGGATTGAAGGGAGAAGTTGTAGATCCGGAATTTGCTCTGTTGTTGTAGCTACATTAAGGTATAAAGTTTATACCTTGATCACTTGTTTGCTAGATCTCCTCATTGAAGAGTTTGTTGTCATTTTTAGCTTGTTCTTGGGTCATTCTCCGAGTTGAGCATGTTTTAAAGCTATGACTTCAAATCTGGACATTTTAGAGCCTCCATGGACATAAAGTTGCCAAATTTATCTAGTGTTGACCCTACTTCATGCCCTAAATCCCTTATTAAGCTATGTTTGGGTGTTTTATCCCTTTGATGCCATGCATGGACGTAAAGTTAGCAACTTTACGTGGTATCTCAACCCTAGGGGACCAGATCTATAGTTTGGGGCTTTAGATTCGACTACAAAAGTGGTTGAATATGCTAAGAATGGAAAACACGAAGAGTTGCATCCAGTTTTCCCGCTTTCTGGATATTGAGCGAACTCGGCGAGTTGATGAACTAACTCGGCGAGTTGGCTAGAGTTTTCCCGATTTTCTGAACACTGAAGGAACTCGACGAGTTGCTAAGATGCACTCGACGAGTTGGGTCAACATGGATTATTGACCTTGACTTTGTGCATGGTTGAACAAGTTTGACTTCAAGGGTATTTTGGTAATTCGGGATTGTGATGGAGTTAGTTTCATGGTGGTTGTAGGTAGTTGAGTTTGGAGCTCTACTTTGGGGAGTTGGATCTTATCATTCAATGTTACTTGTAAGGTGAGTTATTCTCACTATACCATCAAGGTCTAAGCCACCAAGGCCGACCCTTTGGATCGTATCCTGTTTAGTGTATGATGTTATGTGTAGTGATCTGTTAGATTTGTATCTTAGTGTATATGATGATGCTATGTTTGATGATATGTTAGATTTGTATCCTAGTGTATAGGATGATGTTATAATTGATGATATGTTAGGCCTGTATGATTACTATATGTGCTAGCTAGCGTTTGATATCTATGTGATGTTTCTGTTATTGGGGTTGGGTTGAGGCGGTCCTGCTTCGTGCTCAAGGCTAACATACTCAGGGTGGCCCGGATAGACTGAAGGCTCAACGAGGCGTACCAGTAAGGCCGAAAGCCCAGAGAGCAGTCCAGACAGGTTGAAGGCTCAGTAGGGCGGAACAGACATGTTGAAGGTTCTAAGAGTGGGTTGGCCCGGTGAGGCGTTCCAGTCATGTTGAAGACTTTGTATGCATACTGCTATTTATGATATTGTTCTGTTGTATGACGTCGGTATTTTGAGGGAACTCACTAAGCTTCGAGCTTAGAGTTTAGATTTTGTTTCAGGTACTTCGGATGATCGTGGGAAGGCGAAGGCCTGATCATGCACCTCCTCACTTTTTATATTATGATTTATGGTATACTTCGATGTTTAAACTATTTTGAAAACAATTTGTAATAAATGGTGCTTTTTGAATATCTTAAAAAGTTTAAAAATTTTTGGTGAATTTTATGGATGTTACAGTTCGAGTTATTCTTTCAACAACACCATTTTGCCAAGGATCGTATGGAGTAGAGAAATTATGATCAATGCCTTTGTCAATAAGATAATTGTTTAGAAGAGCATTGGTAAACTCATTGTCGTTGTCACTCCGGATGCTTCAGACCAGAAGCTTCATCTAAACCTCAATCCTTTTCATAAAGTTGACGAACTCTTGAGCGGTTTCATACTTTTATTGAAGAAAAAAACCCATGTAAAATGAGTGTGGTTGTCAATGATTACCAAGATGTATTTATTTTGTGACACACTTTCAATTACAGAAGGACCATATAAGTCGATGTTTAGTAACTATAGAGCTTCTCTTATGGTGGAGACCAAGATCAGAGGGTGTCGCTTCTTACTAATTTTACGACACTAACAAGCAGCATAGAGAGTGTTTCTATCAAATTTCAGAAGGGGCATTCCTTGAACATGTTCACCAATAACTAAATTGTTGATATATTTAAAGTTTAAGTGGGCGAGACATCGGTGCCAGAACCTGATTTCATCATAAGCTACTTTGACTAGAAAACATAACTGAGGTTTCCCAATCACGAGTTTAATGTCTAGAGGGTACATATTTTCATCAAACTCGACTCTAAACTTGGCATCGGTTAGCATTGCAACATTGATGATATTGTGCTTAAGACTAGTGACATAAGCAACCTTTTGAATTGTGAATGTTCCATTTGTGAGAACACCATAAACTTTGATTATGCCATTTGAATCAGTTCCATATATAACATATTCCGCTTTTGTTGTTGGTCAGAAGTCTAGCTAATATTCCAATCTTCCTGTTATATGTAAGGAACGCGCACTATCAATAAACCAATTCTTATCTCGCTTGTCCAGACACAATTCCTAAAAAAAATAAAGCAGGCAGTTTTGGCACCCAAGATGTTTTGGGGCTGATGGTTTCTTGATAGATAGATTCTAAATATAAGTGGATGAGTTATCCTTCTTATGGAATCATAGACTTAGGATGGACAATTGGATAGACACAAAAGGTAACGTTGGTTTCATTAATCCACCAATCATAAGTGACAGTTGGTTTGCGAGTGGATTTTACTGCTTTTTGATTCCTAATGGGTACCAGAGGTAGAGTTTTCTCTTCTGTATTGACAGAAGGATGAGATTCAAGATGTTCTGGTGATGGTTGTCTAGAAAGAATCTTGAGTGGCTCAGTTGGTTGTTTGGGTTTGAGTTTATCAACTAATGGACCATACTTCTTGTTGTCTTATCGTTATATTCCTTTCTGGTTCTTTGCTTAATTCTAAACTTGGCTTCTTGTGCAACTGCAGTCTTGGCCTCGGTTTTTGGAGGAAAAACGTCAGAATAGTCTAACTGAGGTTTCTTTCTACTAGAAGGTACCTGAGGTTTGTTTTGAATAGAAATGATGATCTCTTTCTTAGTTCCTGAACTTTCACCTTCTACAAGGTGTGTAATACTAAAGACAATTAGGATGGATGAGCATCTTTCGTTTGAGTTAGGATCAACAAAGGTTAAAACCAAAGCATGTTTCGTTCTCAAAATGATTTTTTTTTAATAAGACAGAAGCAGTTTTAGAGGTTTGTGAAGGTTCCAAAAGAGGACTCCATGGATTGAGTGATAAGAAAAAGATAAAGAGTGCGATCACCTTATTCTACAAGATATTGATGAAAGAAACAAGTGGTTGATGGGAAGAATGGAAGATGAGAGTGATGATGAGGCAATATTTGTTGGTAAAGATTTAACTTGGAGAGATGTGGCTAATGCCTCTGGTGCTTATGAGCCTAGTTATCTAACTAGAGCATGAAGAATACAAAATGATGGAACCAGAACATCGGGCATTGCTAAGGAAAAAAACTCGTTCAACCATCTTGTATATGTTTGGTAGATGAAGATGTTATGGAAGAAGATATTGATATCTATAATGATGAGGGAGGAGGAGATGGTGTCGTCCAAGTTGACAACAAGAAGATAGTTTAGACGATTTCTAGTTATAACTTATTAGTATTTAGGATATAATATGATACTTACGAATTTATGGTTTTAGAATATTTTTAAGTATTTATAACTATTTATAACTATTTTTAAGTATTTATAAGTATTTCCATATATATTTTTTTAATATATTTTGGTGCATCATGTGCTCTAGGCGAGCGCTTTCGTTAGCGCTTAGCACTTCGACCCCCAAAGGCTTTAGCGCTTAAGGGTGCTATGTGCTATTTAAAACCAATCTTATTAGATTAAGATTGAAATCCACATTACCAATGAATTAGAGCAAGCCCTTAATTGTCTGTGTGGATTATGTTTGATCTGTGATATCGAAATTCAAGAGGGGTAGCCACAATTACATGGATTTGCAGTATCAACTATTAACTTTAACTTTGATTTGATTGATCTTGAGTTGGGGAGAAATCAGACACTTTTATTGAAGACAAATGAGGAGGGATAAATCATGCCCTGCATATATAACTAAGACCTAATTAGCTAGATAGGAATTCCATATATGATGCGCCTTAGCCACGTTGAATGCCACGTAGACATTGAAAGCATTTAACCAACTTCAATACGTTGTAAGGGGCAAAACGAGCCAAAACTCAAACTAGGGTCCCATTATCCTCAGCGGCAAAATCGAGTTAATTTTGATACTTAGATGGTCAAATATATCAAAACTCTTTACAAAAATCAAATTAAAGAAAGTCACTGAAATTTAGGAGATGTTGCATTTATTGATCTTAATCTTAGTGGTCCCTATCAAAAATATTAAACCATTTATATAAAAACATGTAAACTCTAGTTGACATGTCTTTTTAATTTACCCTTTCCCCAATCAAGAAAAACTAAAAGTAGATGGTTTGGACAATTGTTAATGTTTTATGGTCCATTTGTTTTTTTTTTTATAATTAAATTAGATATGAGATCAATTTATTATATGAATTTATACAAAAGAAAATTTTAATATGAAATTCTAAACAACTGAAAAGTTTGAATTTATAAGAAAAGTGAAAAAAAATATTGAATTATTAAAATCAAAGTGTTCTTTTTTCTTTTTTAAATTTAAATAAATAATTTAGATAAATAAACAAATGAAACTAATAAGGGTTTAATTTAGTAATTTTGAAATTAAAATGAAAGTTTATTAATGAATATAATATGCATTTATTATCATATTTAAATAATATGTAAAATTTAATAAAATAGAAAAACCATAAATAACATTAAGAAAAGAAATAAAATGAAAATAATAAGAAAAAGTCATGTGACATAATGCGTTAAATTAGATAGATTTAGTACATCTTATTTTGAGTTATATTAACTATAATCAGATAGATTTCTCATACTACAATGCTATAATTTAGTACATCTTATTTTGAGTTATATTGTTCTGCATTCTGATATGTTGGTTATAAAAAAAAATATAAACAACTTTATTCGCATAAACTATAGTTGGATAGATTTTTCATAGTACAATGCTATAACGATAATGTAAGAGTGTACAATGCTATAAAAGAGTAGAATCAATACATCTATATCTATATTCTAATGACAAAACTACACAAATGGTTCCTGTGGTTAACTCAAAATTGTCACTTTGGTCCAAAAAGATTTGGGCTAGCACCAGAGGTCCAAACGTTTCATTTTGTTGCGAGTTTGGTCTGTTTTAAAATTAAAAGTAGTTAAAATGACATTTTTGCCCTTGTTATTTGTTTTTTATTTCTTTTTATTTCCTCCATTACTTTTTAATTAAAAAAATAAAATTAATTCTCTCTCTCTCTCTCTCTCTCTCTCTCTCTCCCAACGCTTTTCTTTTCATCTTTTCCAAGTCGTGCATCTGATCGATTAGAGAAGAATCGTGATGGGGGTGGAGTCCGATGAACAGGGACAACCTCTTCTTTGTGTATCCCCAACTACAATATTCTTGTTAGGATGATGAGCAATCACAGTGAAATTGAATTTAGAGTTTAGCTGATTTGATGAGGTTAGGTTAAACTAAGAAACCTGGAGCGATGAAACAATGGACGAAGGGCAGTGAGGACGGTATTTAATACACCGTTGATGATGGCGACGATGATGATCAGAAGGAGGATAACGAAAGTAATCTAGAGGCAACAAGACCAACAACAACTACATATGGAATTGGGCTTAGCAATGGCTCTCTAGACTCGATTTGTAGAAATTATTTGAAGAAATTTTCTTGAATTGATGGAGTAGAGGAGACCGAAAAGGATAGCAACTAGGTCAAGTAATTTGTTAACGAGAAGAAAGAAAAAGTCAATAATTAGGACATAAATGTTCCTAAATATGGCGAATCACAAGAAATTAGACACCCTTTTGGTCCAACTAGGTCAAGTAATCTGCTTCATTCTTTAGGTATTAATCAATTTAAGTTTTGAGTTATGATATTCAATTGGTTTTAGAAAGTATTTGTGGTTTATCATTTTTCATGGAAGATACGAAGAAGAAGGGAGAAGAATGTTTCATTTTGACGAATTTTCTATTGTCGAAGGAGAGAGTACCTGCGAGATTGTGGATCTGCTGAAAACATGGGGTTTTCTTTAAAACTTCATAAATATAAAACTGGATCTTAAAAGGATGTACATGATGAATACGTTTAGGTTAGATTTTCTACACTTATCTTGCTTATTGATTTTCTACAGATTTCTAGGTTTGTAAACTCATAACCAAATCTTCGGTTGTGTGGTATATGTGTGTGTGTGTGTGTTTAGCCTCAATCTGGGTTTTGACGTATTCTGATGAATTTGTTCTTGATTTACAATACATTATGAGGATGATGTTCTTGATTTATAGTGCCCATCAAACTTCATTGATTATCAAGATGACGAACAGATCTGCCGGAAAAATGAAGGTTTACAGATATGGATGATGGCGACGAGATCGGAGCAAGGGGTTACAGATGGACGGTGGTGGCAGAGAGAATGGAGGCTGAAGGTGGTGGTGGTTGATGGCAACGATGATGGTGGAGTCAACGATGAGGGGTTCTTGAGAACCATGAAGAACAAAAGAGAGAGATAGAGGAAGAGAGAGAGAGAGAGAGAGAGATTTATTTTTATTTTTTATTTTCTTAAATCTGAAAATAAAAAAAAATTAGAAAACAAAGAAAATCATATTAATAGGGCAAATCCGTCATTATGAAAAAAATAGAATAGATTGGACCAAACAAGCAACAAAATGAAAACTTTGGACCTCTGGTGCTAGTCTAAATCTTTCTGGACCAAAGTGTCAATTTTGAGCAAACCACAGGGACCATTTGTGCAATTTAGTCTATTCTAATCAATAAAGATCTTTTTTAATACATATCATATTCTTTTTTAGACAAAATTGCAAAAATGGTCCCTGTGGTTGGCAAAATTCTGTAGTTTTGGTCCAAAACGAAATGTTGGTGCACTACTAGTCCAATTTTAGATACCTTCTGTGGTTTTGGTCCCCATGGTTGTATTTTCTTGTGTTTTTGGTCCACATCCCTCCTAAAATGACTAATATGCCCCTTAAATAATTATATTTCAATTTCTTTTATTTTTTCTTATTCTTTTAATAAATTGAAAAACAAAAACCAAATAAGACCACCATCATCACCCCCCCCCCTCTCTCTCTCTCTCTCTCTCTCTTTCTCTCTCTCTCTCTCTCTCTCTCTCTCTCTCTCTCTCTCTTCTCAACACCATCACCGGACCACCCATTCAAATTAAGTCACACCCACCACACCCTAAAATAAGACCACCATCATCACCACTCCAACGATAATTCTGTTATCCTAGCTTCGGTGGCAGCTTCCATTGCGAGATCCACAACAAGATACATGTATGAAGACTCCCACTACATTAGATCCGACGAAGAGAAAAGGCCCAATGGTTTCAGATCGTGGCATAAGGAGGTCGTTGATGGCGGATATCCAGTGGCAAAATGCAAATCTGGTGGCTCATGTGGAGGTAGAAACGACGTCGAAACCTTCCCCCTTCATCGCCACTTGCGTCTCCTGCCACCGTCGGATGAACCTTCGCTTGTTTTGGTTCCTAGATTGACGGTCCAACATCGTCACCGCCTTCCTTTTCATTTCCACTTGCATCGTTTGCCTCTATCTACATTCTCCAGATCCACTTCTTCGTTGCCACATGCATCTACCACCCCTCTGTTCTTAGATCGACGAGACAGTTCATCAAAGAAAGTGAGAGATGAGGTAGGTGGAAGTCGCTTTTAATAGATCTGATTTCCGATGAAAACTGGTTTTGTAGTGGTGGTTTTGTAATGTGGTAGAGTTTATCAGAGAATCCATGTGAGGGAGATGAAGGGTGTATGTTTTCCGATGAGAATTGTGGCTGTCGGTGGTGGTTCCCATCACTGGTGATGGAGGGTTGAAGTAGTGATACATGGGCTTCTCTCATCTATAAAGCTGACAGGGGGTTGGGTTATTTTTTTGTTTTAAGTTAATAAAAATAATTAAATTAAATTTTGTATTTCTGCAATTAAATAAAATGGAAAATATAAATTATAAGGGTATATTTGTCTTTTTAAGTGTAGAGGGATCAAAATCACTAAAAAATTCAAAATTGGATTACTCATACACCACCAAACATTTTTGGACTAAAACCACAGATTTTTGACAACCATAGGACCATTTTTGCAATTTTGTTTCTTTTTTAATTTGCCAAGGGGTTTCCCTTTTATCCAAAAAAAAAAAAAAAAAAAAAAAAAAACTAATTTAAGACAATCACAAAATAATATGTATTTTTTCATATCATTTTATGGTTTTTTTTTTTTATTTTTATTTTGTTAAATTTCACATACTATTTAAATATAATAATTACAACAAATATAACATTAAATTAAATGCATATCAATTTCATTAATTGATTTACTTTTTAATTTCAAAATGGGAAAATTACTAATCTAACCATAATTGTTAATAACTTATCAAAAAATAGCCAAAAAATAAGTCTTGTCCCAAACTAGCCTAAGAAACAGTAGTTATTTATATTCATCTACTGTTTTGGTGTTTCGTCTACTGTTTCGTGTTTTTTATAAAAAAAAATTTTGAAGTAACAAAACCGTAGGTTTTTTTAAAACCTATGGTATTCTCTCAATAAAATATGGTTTTCCAAACCGTAGCCTACGGTTTGGGTAAAAAAGTTACGTTTTTTTTTTAACTACGGTTTTGTGGGTAAAAGGTACAATTTTGTGCTAAAAACTACGATTTAAAAAAAAAAAAAAACGATAGTTTTTAGCACTAAACCGTAGCTTTTACCCACAAAACCGTAATTGAATTTTTTTTTTACCCAAACGTATTTTATTGAGAGAATACCGTAGGTTTTAAAAAAACCTACGGTTTTGTTACTTCAAATTTTTTTTTATAGAAAACACGAAACAGTAGACAAAACACCGAAACAGTAGACGAATATAAATAACTACTGTTTCGTAGGCTAGTTTAGGACAAAACTTAATTTTTGGCTAAAAATTGTTAATTACCTCCCTAATTTGGTTAGTTTAGTAATTACCCCTTTCAATATTCTCAATAAGTATTATTAGTTTCTTTATTTATTTATCTAAATTATTTATTTGAATTTAAAAGAGAAAAAAATACTTTAATTTTAATTAGTTAATTATTTTTTTTATAAATTCAAACTTCATTTCTTTTTAAAATAAATCTATATAATACTTGAGTATTTCATATTTATAAATTTGATTTTCAAACAAATATAAAAATAGTTTCATATTATTGGTGGAGACCCCGAAAACCTAGCTTATGGTGGGGACTTTCCTTGACCCTCAACTGTTATGCACAGGATGCTTTATGCCCCAGGGTGCCATATAATTTAGTCGGCTTCAACATTCACATCGTTGATTTTAAGCGAAGTTACAAGTTATTTTGCTTCTACAATAAGATCGCACAAAATTATATTTTATAAATATACTTTGACAGTCTATTAAAAACTTCTAAAGCTTTATTATTTTAAAAAAATAATAATAAAAAAACAAAAAAAACAAAAGCTACTTTCTTTTCTACTGATACAAACATTTGTTCCTTGATGAACTGCAAAGTTCCTCGTAGACTTAACAAATGCATAGAAATCATCAATCAATTTTATGTGAAAACTGTATCGGAAGAGTTGAAAGCATCATCTCCATTGAAGATGAAGACATTAGAGTCACCCATCGAAACGGATAACAATTTAGGGATATGCTGGACAACTGAAATAAAATGAAAAAGTGATATCGATAAACAAACTACAAAAAACCACACAAGTTCACACTAAGATGGGGAACCGTCGTCTAAAAGGATGGCGGCGGAATCATCGTTTACCTCCTGCTGCTGCTGCTGCTGTTTCTGTTGGTCCGATTGGAGATTCAGATCTTCATCGGGATCAGGGTTGTATAATTGCGCTTTCTCTAGATAAGGCTTAAATCCTAGCTGTAGAGTAAGATAGCCAAAAGCTAGTGCACCGATCACCACCAATCCAGACCTCATCCCATTTTTTGCCGCCTCCCTCATGGTTCCCCTCACTCCGTTGTCCGCCGTTCCCTTATGGAAGTAGGTCTTCCATGTTTAAAAAAATAGAAAAATACCCCCGAGGGTTTTGCTAAAATTACAATAAAGACCCCTAGGTTTGATGGTTTTTATATTTGGGTAAACACCGAACAAACTATCACTTTATGTTCCCTGCTGCCCACTGCTACTGCTGCTCCCTGAAATTGAGAGGTTGGGGAAGGAGGGTTTGTCTTTAGCGATGATACTAAACAGTCATTGTGGAACTAGTGTCCAAGTATTATCTTGTGAGCCACCAAGGTGTTTGTTTTGCACTTGAGACCTCACCTGCATCGCGAACAAACTATTATTTATCATCCTTAATTACAAATCAACCACCAGAATGTTTCTGTAATGTATTTTAACTTTTCACAGGCCCTAAACTTGATTTTGGCTAGGCTCTTATACTTTGGAATAGAAATGAACAAAAATATTGGTACGGGTCACAAAAAAGATTGAGACCGAATCGGGCTAAAACACGACTGGGCTGAAAAAGAAACGGGGTTCATAAAACAGAATTGAACGGGTCCGAGACCGTCAGGGCCGTTCTGGAAAAAAAAAACGAACATATCCAACATCGATACTAAAAAAGACCAGATCATTCTAAACCAACGTCAGACCGGTTCAAGACCAACACAAGAATGGTCTGAGACCAATCTAAGCAAAATTAAATACATATAATTTTGTGTTAATTACATATTTTCTAATCATACATTATCTAACTTTTTCATTTCATTATTTTATTAAATTTTAGTGTATCATTTTTTTAAATCATAATGTAACATTTTTAATCTTACATTTGTCAATGCAAAAGCTCAAAGCCAAGCAAAAATAAATAAATAAAAATAAAAAACGATATATAATATAGATAAAAATGTAACGATATCGATTATTTTTCCTCTAAATTGTATACCGTACCAATTATAGTTGGTGAACATATTTTGATGTTATTATGATACAAAACATATTTGATATCAATATGTTTGGCTACCAACAAATTTGTTTGATACAAATTGGTAATGATATTTGTCAATTTCTATTAATTTCCTATTGTAAAATTTTAAAATAGCTAATACATTGAACTATAATTAAGAAAGTAGTTATATAGTTTTGTTAGTTTACTAAAGAATTCTATTGAAGTAACATTTGCGAAAACTCGAAAACAAGAAAAAACTATGAGATTTAGCCACCTCAACCTTATATTTTGGAAAATAATTCATGCAAACTTTGAACTATATGATAATAATCGATGATACATGAGAAATTGTTTCATATTAGTAAAACATGATTTTTAATATTTTTATTATGAAAACATGAATTTAAAAGTGGTTAAAAACGTGAAAAAAAAAGTAGTTAAAACCGTATTTAAACGTATATTATCATAACACAATCCAATGTAAACTTATAATCTTTAATTTATTGGTAATAAATTTAATGTTTATTGTACTTGTGGTTGATTTTTATAAGATAAAATATGTTTTCGTGTTTTCGCAAAATATTTATGTTTTCGCATTAACCCACTTTTATATATATATATATATATATATATATATATATATATATATATATATATATATATATATATATATATATATATATATATATATATATATATATGAATTGGTTGGTATGACGTTACGATAATATTAAAAAAAATTATACAATTACCGTAC
This sequence comes from Lactuca saligna, assembly GCF_052625555.1. Classification (NCBI taxonomy): domain Eukaryota; kingdom Viridiplantae; phylum Streptophyta; class Magnoliopsida; order Asterales; family Asteraceae; genus Lactuca; species Lactuca saligna. The sequence continues at coordinate 97,238,998 of NC_136423.1, forward strand.
CAAGATTGCTTAATTGGTACGATACAACTAACCAAATATGTTAGCTATTAAACATATTGGCTACTAACTTTTTATGTTAGGTTGATAATATATTGGTTGATTTTCCGTGGTACCATTTTGATAGCCTTAATAAATACCAAAAATGACACATACAAAAACCATGAGACCGAACCAAAACAGATCAAGACCAATCCCAAAGAAGAATAGACAAGAAAAGACCGACTCGAGAAAGAACAGATCATTTTGAGACCAATGTTAAAAAGACTGAACCATTTCAAAACCGGCCTAGAGGCCACCGTACATCTCTAGTTTGGAAGTAGTTTGGAGCATTGAAAACAAATAAAGCCCTTTTGGCCATTTCTTGGCATTTTTTGGTTCTCGTAACATAAAAGGCATTGGATACCACTTTAACATGATGAAATAAAGTTTAATGTTATATTGAAACAAAAAAAATATTAACTTACTACGTGTACTTGAAAGATTAATGATTTGGAGCAACTTCCACCATAAAACACTAAATTGGTGATTGTTTAACCCTAAAATGTAGTTTGCATTACAAACAAAAACTAAAATGGTGGTTTTTATAGGCCATGCATTTTGACCTTCATATTTCGGGTTCAAAACTATCCAAACACTAAAATGGTGTTTTCAAATGTCAACTGAAATGAGAACACTATGTTATTAGCTTTTATAACATTGTGTTAGTTGTTGCCAGAGTTGGTCGTAAATAACAAATTGAAATTTATTGTTGCTCATTTTGTGACATTAACCCTTTTATTTATATCATTTTATGAGTAAATTTTATATCTATAACTTGAATATCTACGACCCACTACAATCAATAGAAAAGCTTATGGTAAGAGTTTGTAAATTTACAATCTATTTGAAAAACGTTTATGTATTGAATAAGCTTCGATAACTGATGAATCAGTGCCATAGTCATAATAAGTCTAGTAATATTACTATAAATAACAATATCCTTTTAAGTTATACATAAGAACAAAATACGCAGATCTAAAAAGATATTTATATAACGAACTTGTTTCGTTAATTAATTAATAGTTTAATTAATTAATTTGAAAGTAATGGAAAATAGAATATTTCAGAATGGTTTGAATTCTATAGATAATGATAATTCAATTTGGTAATTATCTCTATGGTTTCAAATCACCACCCTATATAAAGGGAGCTCTAAATCCGTTTTTGATATATGAGAGATAACCCTTTAGCTATCAAAAGTTCAGATATTCCAAAAACCTTATGAATTCCCGGACTGTAGTTCCTACATCGTGGCAGCTCGATCACCACGTCGTTGGTCAACCACATAATCGATTTTTTAGTTCTGTTTTTCAGCTTATGGTTCGAGGATTGCTTATATATGTCTCTATCTTGTGTCTTGGGTGCAATTTCAGAAGAGGAATTCTACGTTGGTTTCTCTAGTCCATCCAACTGGGTCAAAAAAAGAAGAAACCTACAAAAAAAAAAAGCAAAGGTATATCTCTAAGTGTTGTGTCCTAATGAGCTGCTTAGATCCATACTCTTTTGAGTCTTCTAGATCAAAGTTGTTTGCTGTTTGTGTTGTTGTCCCACTTAGTTTTTTCCACCAAATGGGGCCTTAATAACATTTTTCATATTTGTAAGGTTAAAAACATCTAACCCAAAATCATAGTGTAACGTCATAAAATTGCCAACCAAAAATTTTCATTTTTACAACCATTAAGACATGAGTAATTAGTTTAGATTTCCAAAATCACGTCGTAGTCTCAAACGATTACATATCAAAAGATAAAATAGTTTCCCCGAGTGTGTGTACGATCACGCTGGCGCCTTCCCACGGTCCTCACTCGTACCTGAAACACATAAACAACAACTGTAAGCATAAAGCTTAGTGAGTTCCCAAAATACAACATTTGCACATACGCCTTTCCAGGCCTTGACCTTCCGGTCCATGTGTTCAGGGGACTTCCGTCCCGACTGGGTAAACCTTCCGGTCCTACCCACATCAATCCTTACAGTCCATATGACCACGCCTTCCGGCCCATATCAAACATATCATACATGACACATATAGCAAATAACTTAACACACATAGAGCATATATTCCATATCATATTCGACCTTCCGGTCACATAGTCAAAACCCTTCCGGGTACAGTATAGTGAGAAGACTCACCTCGTATGCCTCGCTAAGTTGCTACCCGCAAATCCTGGAATCACTCGGGCTCGAACCCTCGAGCTGAAATCCTCCTATGATATATATATATACATCTATAATTATTACTTGTACCACTAAGGTGGACCATTCAACTCAAGTCAACACCGGTTGACCCGGTCAGCAGTCTTTAGTTAATTTGGACTAAACTCGGCGAGTGCACAATAGTGACTCGGCGAGTCTACGCGTTTTTACCAACTCTCAAGAATTTTCCCTTTGACTCGTCGAGTACTCCCCTGACTCGACGAGTTCCACCTGGGCCTGAATCGCAGGGTCACCGCGACTCAACTCGCCGAGTCTAAGGCCAACTCGGCGAGTCCCATCCTGACTCGGTCCACCTGCCAAAACCTTTCCAACTCTCTCTGCGACTCACTGAGTCGCTCACAACTCGGTCCAGTCTACACACAAGATGGTCTCAAGGACAATCTTCAAGTGACTCGTCGAGTCTGTTCTTCAGACTCGGCGAGTCCATGCCATGCACCAGCTAAAACTGGCTCCTGCGGTCAGATCCGTTCCATAGATACATAGATCTGGCCTTCCCAAGCTTATTTGTCACGTAAAGTCTCAGTCTTGGTTGCCATGCAATGCATACAAGGCTTATTTTGAAGAAACAACCTTCAATATGGCAAGTATAGCTTCTAACTCAAATGAATGGGCATAAAGCTTGTCATAAGGGGTCTCCTGGACCTGCTAAAGTCCAGATCTAGGTTCCATGTCTCCATGGGACCTCTCATACTTCTTATTCAAGCCAAGAAAGGCAAGAAGAAACCCTAGATTTGGCCCATCATCACAAAACACGAAGATTGGCTCAGAATGTTACCTCAAGAAGACCCCCTTGATGAAATAGCAACAGATCTAAGCTTCCCAACACTTCAAGCTTGCTCCTCTCCTTCCTTTCCTTGCACTATCACACAAAATGAAGAACAAAAGGCCTTCAAACACACACACAAGGGCTTACAGGCGTATGGAGGCTCTTAGGGTTCAAGGTGGCCGCATAAGAGGGCCATAAGGTCCTTTAAATAGAGCTCAGGGTCGGGGAATTAGGGTTTCATTAAACAGCACGGACTCGTCGAGTCCACCCCTTGGACTCGCCGAGTCCGGACGCGAACCCCCGCTATAAACCGCGACCCGACTCGACGAGTTCAACCACCAACTCGCCGAGTCCCCTCACAGAATTCCAAAAATATAAGGAAATGGGGATACCTGGGGATCCGGGCTGTTACAAATCTCCCCCACTAGAATAAGACTTCGCCCTCGAAGTCCCGCTTAGCCAAAAAGCTCCGGATGCTGCTCCCGCATCTCCCGCTCCGGCTCCCAAGTCATCTCTGATCCCTTCCGATGCTGCCACTGAACCAATACCAGAGGCACCTCCTTGTTCCTCAAAACCTTGATCTTCCGATCTCTGATGGCTACAGGCTTTTCTGCATAATTCAGGCTTGCATCCACCTGAATATCTCCTAACGGAACCACCGCTGATTCGTTGGCTATACATTTTCGCAGCTGCGACACATGGAAAGTGTCGTGAATCTGTCCCAACTCTGCTGGCAAGTCTAAACGGTAGGCTACCCGTCCCACCCTTGCAATCACACGAAAAGGACCAATATACCGGGGCCCCAACTTGCCCCTCCTCCTGAATCGAATCACTCCTTTCCAAGGAGAGACCTTCAGGAGCACGAGATCACCAACCTGGAACTCAAGCTCGGACCGTCGCCTGTCTGCATAACTTTTCTGCCGGCTCTGAGCGGTCAGCAACCTCTGCCTGACTATCTGAATTTGCTCGGTCGTCTGAAGCACGATCTCCGTGCTACCCATAACCTGCTGTCCCACCTCACCCCAACAGATGGGGGTGCGACACCTCCGCCCATACAACAGCTCAAAGGGCGGCATACCAATGCTCGAATGATGGCTGTTGTTATACGAGAACTCTGCTAAAGGTAGATAGGTGTCCCAGCACCCTCCGAAGTCCAACACACACGCCCGAAGCATGTCCTCGAGCGTCTGAATGGTCCGCTCACTCTGGCCGTCTGTCTGAGGATGATATGCCGTACTGAAATGCAGCCTAGTACCCAACTCTTCATGGAATTTCTTCCAGAACCTGGAAGTGAAACGCACGTCGCGGTCTGAAATAATCGAGATTGGCACCCCATGCCGCGATACTATTTCCCTCACATATAACTCCGCCAACTTTTCCGCAGAAGAGCTCTCACTTATAGCTAGAAAATGAGCGCTCTTTGTTAGTCGATCCACGATTACCCAAATCGCATCGACTCCTCTCGCCGTTCGCGGTAACTTGGTAATGAAATCCATAGAGATTTGTTCCCACTTCCATTCGGGGATCTCTAGCGGTTGCAGCTTACCATGCGGTCGCTGGTGTTCGGCCTTGACCTGCCGACAAGTCAAGCACCTCTCGACGAACCAAGCGACATCCCTTTTCATACATGGCCACCAATACTCCTTCTTGAGATCCAAATACATTTTCGTAGCACCAGGATGAATCGAGAATTTCGATCGATGTGCCTCCTCCATCAAAGTAGTGCGCACACCGCCCACAAACGGCACCCAAATCCGCCCCTGAAAAGTCATAAGCCCCCGACCATCCGTAATAAATCCTGGTACCTGACCCACCACCCGTTCCTTCTTCTGGTGTTCCGGCTTTGCAGCCTCCATCTGAGCCCCTCGAATAATATCCAGAATCGGGGTCAAAACCGTCAACCTCATACAAATGTCTCGGATCGGGGCGCTATCCGCCCTACGGCTCAACGCGTCGGCTACCACATTAGCCTTGCCCGGGTGGTACAGGATCTCACAATCGTAATCCTTTACCACATCCAACCACCTCCTCTGACGCATATTCAGATTTGACTGATCCATCAAGTATTTCAAGCTCTTATGGTCCGTGTAAATCGTACACCGAACCCCGTACAAGTAGTGTCGCCAGATTTTGAGGGCAAACACCACCGCCCCCAATTCCAGGTCGTGCGTGGGGTATCTCGACTCATGAGGCTTCAACTGCCTCGAAGCGTATGCTATCACATGACCCCTCTGCATAAGTACCGCCCCTAACCCTGATATAGAGGCATCACAATATACCACAAAATCCTCCATCCCTTCCGGGAGTGCAAGCACTGGAGCCTCGCACAATTTCTGACGAAGCGTCTCAAACGAGGACTGTTGCTCCGGTCCCCATGAGAACGCGACACCCTTCTGGGTCATCTTAGTAAGTGGCACAGCGATCTTGGAGAAATCCTTGATAAATCTGCGGTAATATCCAGCCAAACCCAGAAAACTCCTGATTTCGGTGGGCGATCTCGGCACCTCCCACCTCAGCACCGCCTCAATCTTGGCCGGGTCGACCAATATCCCTTTCTGGTTCACAAGATGCCCGAGGAATTGGACCTCTCGCAACCAGAAATCACACTTGGAGAACTTGGCATACAGCCTCTCCGACCTCAACACCCGAAGAATCTCCCGCAAATGCTCCTCATGCTGGTCCCTAGTCTTCGAATATACCAAGATATCATCGATGAATACGATCACCGACCGATCCAGCATCGGTCGGCACACCCTGTTCATGAGATCCATGAATGCAGCAGGGGCGTTGGTGAGCCCAAAAGGCATCACTACAAACTCATAATGCCCATAACGAGTTCTGAAGGCAGTCTTTTGGATATCCTCTTCGCGAACCCTCATCTGATGATATCCCGACCTCAAGTCAATCTTGGAAAACCAAGATGCCCCCTGCAACTGATCGAATAGATCGTCGATCCTAGGTAACGGGTACCGGTTCTTAATCATCAACTTGTTTAACTCCCGATAATCGATACACATCCGATGTGAACCATCCTTCTTTTTGACGAACAAAATCGGCGCTCCCCAAGGCGAGCTACTGGGTCGAATGAATCCCTTCCCCAACAGCTCCTGAAGCTGCGAGGATAATTCCAGCATTTCCGGTGGAGCGAGACGGTAGGGCGCCTTGGCGATGGGCGCCGCCCCTGGAACCAAATCGATACGAAACTCCACCTGCCTCTCCGGAGGCACGCCTGGTAACTCCTCGGGGAACACATCCGCAAACTCGCGTAAAACCGGAACGTCATCAATCGAATTGGGCCTCTCCGCGGTCACACGAGTATCCATCACATAGGCTATGAATCCATCACAGCCCTGCTGCAGACTCTGTCTTGCCCTTGCCGCTGAACAAAACGCTGACCCACACCGGGTCCCTTCACCATAAACTGTGAGCACTCCCCCACTAGGGTCTCGAATCATCACCAGCTGTTTCTCGCAATCAATGACAGCTCCAAACTTACTCAACCAATCCATGCCCACGATAATGCAAACATCCCCCATAGCTATAGGGACTAAGTCGATCGGAAACTCGACCCCAAATATCTCGAGTACGCATCCTCGGATCACCTCGGTGGCGTATACTGCTCTCTCGTTTGCTATAGCAACTCGTAGGGGACGACTCATCGTCTCCCGATCGATATCGATGTACTGGCTAAAGGCCAGCGAAACAAAGGACCGACTCGCACCTGAGTCGAACAATACCAAGGCAGGCACATGATTCACAAGAAAAGTACCTACGCATATAGGAATATAAGCATAATGTCTCAGCATAAATGTAAATACGTGAAAGAATACATACCGGCCACTACATCAGGCGCCGCGCGGACCTCCTCCGCAGTCAACTGGAAAGCTCTCCCACGAGCCTTCGGGGCCTCGGTCTTCACTGGCCGAACCTCAGGAACCCTGGCAGCAGGCGAAGATCCCTGGCGAAGCTGGGGGCACTCGGCCTTCCGATGGCCAGTCTGGTTGCAATGAAAGCAAACCATAAATCCCTTGGGGAAATCCCTCGCGATGTGCCCCTCCTTGCCACACTTGTAGCAAGCACCCAATCGACACGCCCCCTCATGACCCTTGCCGCACTTCCCACACGTACGGCTCTTCTGTCCTCCGGATCTCAAATCAACGGACTTGGTCTGCTTGGCTGCCGGCTGCGACTGCGTCGGCCGCCGATCCATCCGCTGAGACTCGGCCTCCTCCCTGGCCTGGGTCTCCAACTCGATCTCCCGCTTCCTGGCATTCGCCTGAAGCTCAGCAAAAGTCTGATATGATGAGTTCAATACGAACTCCCGGATGTCTCTTCTCAGCACTCCCAAATACCGGCTCATCCGAGCCTGCTCCGTGGACACCTGCTCGGGGCAGAACATCGCCCTCTCATGAAACTTCCGCGTGATCACTGCAACCGAATCATTACCCTGCTTGAGGGTCAAGAACTCCTGAACCAACCGTTCCCTCTCCACCGGGGGAACGTACTCGTCTCTGAACATAGCAGTAAATCTCTCCCAAGTCAAGGCTGAAACCTCCGCGAGAGTGAAGTTTGCCGTCACGAACTTCCACCAATCCTTCGCTCCCAGGCGGAGCTGGTTCAGGGCGAACCGCACCCTCAGATGCTCCGGACATGAACAAGTATAGAAGCATCCCTCAATATCGGCAATCCACTTCATAGCAGCAATCGGATCCTGAGTCCCGTCAAACTCTGGTGGCTTCGTGTTGCTGAACTCCCGGAACAGCAACGAGTCACCCCCCTGTGGCCTGGCAGCAGCCACAGCTGCGGTAGCTGCAGCAGCGGCAGCCTCGGACAACGCGGCATACCGCTCATCAAACGTCTCCATCAGCGTGGTCTTGATAGACCCAAACATTTCCGGAATCTCGGCCCGGATCGCTGCAGCTACCTCCTCATGGATCATCTGACGGAGCTCCTCGTCAGTCACCCCACTCGTGCCAGGTCTGTGTCGTGGTCCAACCATGATGTCTCTGAAATACAACAAGAGAATATCAGAGACCCTATCGGGCAAAAATCGCACTCGATAACGCAACCCTGCTCAGTTTTCGATACTCAGGGGTTCCCACTTGGCTGCCTACTGACCCGGTGTCCTTGGCAGTACGGGCCCAATAATGCCAGTTACACCGCGTCGGTATTCACCCAAGTCATCCTCCCCAACCTCGAATCCTGAGCACTCTATTCTTTTCATACTCTTGTTACCCACTCGCTCTCGAGCACCTCAAAGAAGCAAGTTTCCCCTAGACTAAGGCATCGCAAAATCAGGCCACTTTAGCCCTAATATGTATACCTAGTCTGCTAGCATGCGTATCATATCATAAATCGTAACACATATAATAAGAGTATTTTGGGGATTTTTACCGTTCGGGCGCTAGCTGACCGTACACACCTTTTCTTCTTCGGTTGTCTCACATTTCAAAATTTAAATTTTGATTATTTAACTTAAATTTTTTTGTAAAAACAATTTCTTTTTTTTTTTTTTTTTTTTTTTTTTTTTCCAATCCCCGGTTTGAGTCCAGTTACACCCGAAGGTGTACCCGAATCCCTCAAACCAAGGCTCTGATACCAACTTGTAACGTCATAAAATTGCCAACCAAAAATTTTCATTTTTACAACCATTAAGACATGAGTAATTAGTTTAGATTTCCAAAATCACGTCGTAGTCTCAAACGATTACATATCAAAAGATAAAATAGTTTCCCCGAGTGTGTGTACGATCACGCTGGCGCCTTCCCACGGTCCTCACTCGTACCTGAAACACATAAACAACAACTGTAAGCATAAAGCTTAGTGAGTTCCCAAAATACAACATTTGCACATACGCCTTTCCAGGCCTTGACCTTCCGGTCCATGTGTTCAGGGGACTTCCGTCCCGACTGGGTAAACCTTCCGGTCCTACCCACATCAATCCTTACAGTCCATATGACCACGCCTTCCGGCCCATATCAAACATATCATACATGACACATATAGCAAATAACTTAACACACATAGAGCATATATTCCATATCATATTCGACCTTCCGGTCACATAGTCAAAACCCTTCCGGGTACAGTATAGTGAGAAGACTCACCTCGTATGCCTCGCTAAGTTGCTACCCGCAAATCCTGGAATCACTCGGGCTCGAACCCTCGAGCTGAAATCCTCCTATGATATATATATATACATCTATAATTATTACTTGTACCACTAAGGTGGACCATTCAACTCAAGTCAACACCGGTTGACCCGGTCAGCAGTCTTTAGTTAATTTGGACTAAACTCGGCGAGTGCACAATAGTGACTCGGCGAGTCTACGCGTTTTTACCAACTCTCAAGAATTTTCCCTTTGACTCGTCGAGTACTCCCCTGACTCGACGAGTTCCACCTGGGCCTGAATCGCAGGGTCACCGCGACTCAACTCGCCGAGTCTAAGGCCAACTCGGCGAGTCCCATCCTGACTCGGTCCACCTGCCAAAACCTTTCCAACTCTCTCTGCGACTCACTGAGTCGCTCACAACTCGGTCCAGTCTACACACAAGATGGTCTCAAGGACAATCTTCAAGTGACTCGTCGAGTCTGTTCTTCAGACTCGGCGAGTCCATGCCATGCACCAGCTAAAACTGGCTCCTGCGGTCAGATCCGTTCCATAGATACATAGATCTGGCCTTCCCAAGCTTATTTGTCACGTAAAGTCTCAGTCTTGGTTGCCATGCAATGCATACAAGGCTTATTTTGAAGAAACAACCTTCAATATGGCAAGTATAGCTTCTAACTCAAATGAATGGGCATAAAGCTTGTCATAAGGGGTCTCCTGGACCTGCTAAAGTCCAGATCTAGGTTCCATGTCTCCATGGGACCTCTCATACTTCTTATTCAAGCCAAGAAAGGCAAGAAGAAACCCTAGATTTGGCCCATCATCACAAAACACGAAGATTGGCTCAGAATGTTACCTCAAGAAGACCCCCTTGATGAAATAGCAACAGATCTAAGCTTCCCAACACTTCAAGCTTGCTCCTCTCCTTCCTTTCCTTGCACTATCACACAAAATGAAGAACAAAAGGCCTTCAAACACACACACAAGGGCTTACAGGCGTATGGAGGCTCTTAGGGTTCAAGGTGGCCGCATAAGAGGGCCATAAGGTCCTTTAAATAGAGCTCAGGGTCGGGGAATTAGGGTTTCATTAAACAGCACGGACTCGTCGAGTCCACCCCTTGGACTCGCCGAGTCCGGACGCGAACCCCCGCTATAAACCGCGACCCGACTCGACGAGTTCAACCACCAACTCGCCGAGTCCCCTCACAGAATTCCAAAAATATAAGGAAATGGGGATACCTGGGGATCCGGGCTGTTACACATAGGTTAACATAGGTCAAAAACGTGTGTAGTTGGAAGGGAAAATGACGCAACAACCCTACTATGTATTTCGACTTTACCATTTCAGTCCCTAAAGTTTTTTCCGTGCCTTTTAAGAGAACAAATTGATTAGTGACTTGTTCATCTAGTCCGGTTAACCTTTTTTAGCCAGTTAATAGACGCAGGTGGATTTTAGTTAATTAAAAAATAAATTAAATCCACCTCACTTACCTCTCTCTTTCTCTCTTTCTCAAGAAAAAGCACATGGACCCAGATGATCCCTCTTGTAACTCCTTTTATTCCCACATCTTTCTCATTATCCTGTATGGAGAAGATGATGTTCTTACGTGGTCTTTTTCTACTCCATCACAAACCTAGACACTCCATCAACCCTATTTCCCTACATTATCACCTCATCGATTTGTCCCCATCATCGCCCTTCATTCTTCCTTCCTCACCACCTCCACCACAAAGCAGATCTTCATCTTCAAAAGAGAAACCTATGTTGCAGGACTTCATCGATGGAGTTACAGATGTGGTTTAAATATAGGTTTATTTTGTAGATAATGGTATCATTTGAATTAATGGGGGGTGTGGGGGGGGGGGTCTTTGTTTGTTTTTAATTAAAAATGTGTGTATGTATATAGTTTGAGTTGCCTGTGAGAGATAGATAGAGAGAGAGAGAGAGAAAGAGATAGATCGATAGATAGATAGATAGATAGATAGAGAGAGAGAGAGAGAGAGAGAGAGAATTCAAGGTCTATGTGGCAGAGAGATAACCGAGTTACCCCTTTATTTTTTCCAAAGTGACCAAATCGATCTGATAAAAACCACATTGTTTCCTTAAAAAACATGAAAAAAACTTTAGGGACTTAATGGGCAAAATGGTAATACATAGTTGGGTGGTTGCGCCAATTTCCCTGGTCGGAAATCCCAAATGAGGTTTGTTCTAACTTTCGATTTTGTTCAAAGTCATCCACATAATTCAATTTTATTACAACTATGGTCTGTGGATTGCTAAACAATTGAATTTCAAATTACAACTTTTAATTTTGCTAAAAGACCCTTGACCTTCGCGTAAATTTGTAAAGGGGTGGTAACTCTCGACTCAACCCGTAACCCAACAGTATCCCAACTAGAAAATAGATGAGTTTGGGATGAGATTTTTGACCCGTCAACCCGCCAACCCGTTTGGGTTCGTGGGTCAACCTGCCAACTTGTATATATATATATATATATATATATATATATATATATATATATATATATATATATATATATATATATATATATATATATATATATATATATATATATATATATATATATATATATATATATATATATATATATATATATATATATATAAGTATTAGCTTTAAAAAATAGATATATTTAATTATTTATTAAATCTGATTTCCTTCCGTATTCGTATGTGGTTAGCCTGATATATATATATATATATATATATATATATATATATATATATATATATATATATAGTGGTTCAAATAAAAATGTAACATCCGGACTCCCAAGTACCTTATTTTATGCATTTATATTGAGTTTTTGGAGAGAGACTAGGCGAGTAGGCACTCAGACTCGCCGAGTAGGATCGCGGATGGTCGGATTGATTTAATGGCAGACTCGACGAGTCCACACTGTTTAATGAAACCCTAATCCCCGGGGTTTGGGACCTATTTAAAGGGGCTTATAGCCACCATTTGCAGCTACCAGACCCTTGAGAGGAACCCTAAGATATCCAGAGCGTTTGTGAGGAAGAATAGGTCATTCTTGATCTTTGTGTGGGTGTTTTTGCAAGAAGAAGGTGGCCAATGCTAGAGGGAACTAAAGAGGGTGATATTCTGTGGATTTTAGAGGCTAGGGTCTTGGTTCTAAGGTATATATTTTGATCCTTCTTCAGTTTGGTGTTGATCTTTGAGAGTTAGGGTTTCTAGCCCCTTTAGAGTATGGATTGTGGTGCATTTGGTCCCTTCTTGTGTTGAGACTTTGGATCTGGATCCAAAGTGGTCCAAAGACCTTCACTCCTCGATCTTTATGAGTGTCATTGGGAGATAAGAGTTTGGGATGGCATATTGGGGCCATTTCTTCAAATAGAGCCATTAGGTCTTTGCATGGGCATCAAGATCCAAACTTTACGTGTTTATTTTGCTTAAGGAGGCAAGATCTATCGGTTAGAGGAACGGATCTGACTTCAGGTGTGTGAGGTCATTTGAGTTTCAGAGACATCATGGATGGGACACGACACACACCTGGGAGCAGTGGTGTCAGTGACGAGGAGATCCGTCGATTGATTCATGAGGAGGTGGTTGTTGCCATCCGGGCCGAGATTCCAGAGATGTTCGGGGACATCAAGACCACATTGATTGAGACCTTTGACGAGCGGTATGCAGTAGTGAATGAGGTTGCGGCTGCTGCAGCTACTGCTGCTATTGCTGCTGCCAGACCTCAAGGAGGTGATTCGTTGTTGTTTTAGGAGTTCAGCAACACGAAGCCACCATAGTTTGATGGGACGCATGACTCGATTGCTGCGATGAGGTGGATCTCTAATATTGAGGGATGTTTCTACACGTGTTCTTGTCCAGAGAACTTGAGGGTACGGTTCGCCATGTTCAGAGACAAGTATGTTCCCCGGTGGAGAGGGAACGGTTGATTCAAGAGTTCTTGACCCTCAATTGATGGGTTTTATACAAACAATCCTATGTGTGCATGCAACCCTAGTATTGGATCTATGTTTTCACTATTAGTTATACAACTTTATGAACACAAAAAGAAACCTGGCATGCTACTATAATTTTCGAAATTCATATATAAAGCTAGAATACATACCTTTTGTTGTTATATAGCAATAACAACTAGTTCCTTGAATTTCCTTAGCTCTTGAAAGCAAGTACCACAAGTGTAGTACCTCTAATGGAGTCACAAACACCATATGCAACTTGGATGAAGAGGAGAAGAAAAGGAGGCACCAAAAACGGCTGGAAACCCTAATGGAAGTGTTGTTCACGTTTTTGGGGCTTAAGGGTCCCTTTTATACATGTAGGCTATTAGGGTTTACAACTAGGAAACCCTAATCTGACTGCTTAGGCCCTAAGCAGCCCATGGACTCCTTAAACATATCCCTTGGACGATTTCTAATGGGCTTTCCATAGAATTCGTTCAACCTATATATTATTAGGTGATCCATAGCCCAATTATAATTATCTTATAATTACAACTTCAGTCCCCTAAGTTTAATTAATCTCTTTTAACCACAAAATTAATTCTTAATTAAATCTTGACCAATATTAATTAAACAATATGATTTCTCCTTTAATATATTATTCTCATAATGTATTAATAAATCATATTTAAACCTTTCTCTCCTTAAATCATCCTACATATTGCTATGGTGAAGGCGACCCAAAAGGACCATGCTCATAATCGGGTCAAGTACATACCAAAACAGTTATGGACTTAGACACTAATCCAACAGTCTCCCACTTGGATAAGTCTAATAACTATTTTCCGTATGACTTCAGAACCTGATCAGCAATCGTAGCTTTCAAAAGCCGCTGTCAACTCTGATCTTATCAGATAGCGTGTCCTCTAGATAAGGGATTATATATTCCTCCATCCTCAAGATATCCTATAGACAAAATACATGAATTTCAATCATTCTCTCTATACTATTTCCCAACTTCCGATTCATGACGACTGATAACAGACTACAATTGAACATATCAACTTAGTCCCGGCTTGGTCAAGCGCTTAGATGTCATCACTAAATCATCGAGAGGCCCATATATATCGCTTTTATCCCACTTTGGGTAAAAGGAATGGATAAACTTCGACTCAAATGCTCGCTTGCATTTACTGATCGAATCACACACAACAATAAGTTTTATAACACCAAGTTACTGGTGCGTTTACTTATTATCAATGTGTAACTGACCAACAAATAACAACTCACACGTCTTGGTTTCAAGAATATACAATATTATCGTCTCACTAATCACTCGTGATAAAACCGTGAAGTGATCCAAGTGAGCGTGGGTTTAATCCAATACTTTAATCTTATCAAAGCACTCACGAACTTTGCAGCAAACTTGTGCCATGTCTAAACACTTCAGACAATCTACAGACAGATTCATGACAGTCTTTATTCATACCTACTCCTAACGTATGACCAACTGTGGATGTTTGAATAACCTAGTTATTCTGGAAGTCAAAACATGCAAATTGAAACATGACAACAATACTTAATCCTATATGGCCCCAAACTTGTGAGAGTAAATAAAACCCTTCTATTTATCCACCATATTGATTACTCATTATTTATCATTTAATGTTTCGGATAATCAACTCATTACTTGAATTATACCAACAATTGTCCCATGCTCTAAACATGCACACTTTGTTTCCTATGGTCCATGCTTTGTGAAATAGATCACCTGAAAACTTTTCCAATGATGCTCATTTCACAATTCCTTAATCCTAATTATTAGTGTAAGAACACAAGGTTCTTGCCACTACTAGAATATGCTAGATTCTAACATTTTATGCAACGATCCCTTTGCAAAATCATAGCACAAAAGTCACCAAGACGTAGCTAATGAAATTACAAAGTACTTTCTTAGAAATTATTACAAGACAATTCCATAGATGTGAAGTCTCACATTCAAAGTACATTCCTTTGAACATCCTTCTTGCATAAAAGTTTCTAATCTAGGCATAGACTCTCAATATCCAACTCCCAATATGGAAACATTTCCACATTTGCCATATGACAACTCATTCTTAATAGAATCTTATCTATTCATAATAATGTCGATATGGTCCATCCAATACCATACTTCCAACTACTTACAAGCGATCAATCCTCAGCGAACTTTGGATCGTCCTTTGATAGTTGTTAAATTCTTTCAGTCAAAACCAATTCTATTCCTTTTTCCCTCTTAATGCGCTAGACATTTGGAAAATTTTAGAATGGTAAAATACTATAGCATTTACAATCGATCCTATACCCGAAGCGTATGGGACACGATGCATAATGTCTTACATAAAGATATGATACTTTACCAATCTTTTGCCATAATATTTTATGTGTCATGTTCTCACAATTCGAACTATGAAGAGGGATGTCGTAATCATAATCGAATTTTAAGAACACACAATGTATCCTTTGACTGAAAATATTAAAATTTCTTAATCTAAGCTTTAGATTTTGAAACGGAGTATAATATTCTCTCCCTTAATTATAGCAAAACAACTTTTCAACCCATGCAACTTTGCAAATGGAATCTTTGTTTTTCTATAATTAATATTGCTAACTTGCAATACTCGCCATAACAATCATACAAGCATAACACTTATGCTCCCACTATCATGATGATTATCATATAAGCATAACATTTATGCTCCCATTAGCTTTGACATGTATTCAGAAAACAAATGAACTTCCAAAAAACAATGCCTATTGAATCTCTGAAATTCATATTTCTAATACCATATGCTTCGATAAGCCTTTATCTAAGCTTCTTAACCTTATACACCTTTGCCTTAGATAGCTCATATGTGTGTTTAAACAATTCATAACTTATGTTACTAAGTTCCAAATGTTGAAACTAATTGCCAAATCTCACAATTCGAACTATGGAAAGGGATGCCGTAACCATAATCGAATTTGAGAATACAATTTTCACAATTGCTATCTTCTTAAAATCTCTCTTAGTGAAAGCATTTCCTCACAGTCATTTTCATGAAGGAGGGAATCTTATGACACTTAGATTTTATGGTGTATGAGTTCCTATCCATGTGAATTTGCCAAAAACAAGGTTTGCGACAAATCTAAACTCATATGGACTAAACTTTCTTAATCTTGATTTCTTGCCCTATGGTAACACGAGTGCCCACCATGCCTTCCAAGTAGTTTAGTAACTTGTCCTTACATATCAATTTACTTTCCATCGACTAAGGCTTTAGTGTGTATTCAAATGAGAACTCATAGAACTCATATACACAATTAACTCAATTGGAATGGCACAGAAACAAAACAATGTCAGCACGATAGGTTGTAAACCTCAAGTCGTGTGCTAGTGATGATCGATAAGGTTTATTCTTGATTTGTTCTTGAAACTTTTCAAGACCATTAAGACTCCCATTGACTTCTTGACATATAAGATTCTCTTGTCAAGAAACATTTCTTGACAAACAAATATTCAAGAGTTAGTGAAGTATTTATCAAGACAAAACACTTCACACAATTGGTCCTAGTTGGTCTTTGTCTTATCTAAGACAACACAACTTACCAATTTCAAATGTGCAAGAATAAGAAAACTTTTCCAAATTCCACATTTGATGAGTATTATAAACCTACTTAAGACTTTTCACTCAATGTCACAATCTTGACTCTAAGACTTGATATTGGAACGAAGTATGATTGACTTATTGATATATCCATTTCTACAATACTTGATACCTCTTCTTAGACATGCAAATGCACTAAGACTCACTTAGAGGATCAATTGAGATATGGTTCTTAATCATTAAGACTTATCATAAAACACAATAAAAGGTACTCTCCCTTCTTCTTAGAATAGAGAAACTTTTATCTTTCTGCCTACTTGATTCTTCTTTATTCGTTCTACTATTCATTGAAACTTTTTCAATCAACTCAGAATTATACTTAATCTTATAAGTATAATCATATTTACTAAACTTTAGTAAATCATGACGAATATCTTTGTCACTCTTGTGGTGGACTTGATCAACGCACAACCTAGTGTACTTGATCTCCTAGTCCTTCAACTGACACTTTGCCAAAGAATTAGTCTAAGTTTCCCAAATGTGAAAGTTTTCTATTCATCATACAATACACATTGCATGATTCCAAGTTTCTATCCAATTGAAACTTGGGCGATGAGAAAGTCTCCCTATTTGGTACACTTTTGACATTTCCATAATTAAGAATCAAATCCATTTTGCTAATAATAGAAGTACATGAACATCAATTTTTCATATATTTCATTGTAAGGATAAATAAATAAGACAAAATCAAAATTTATTTTATTGCGGAAAAAACTTGTCCTTACAATGCAACTCAACTGAAAAACTATGTTAACAATCTATTCTAACTCCAAGTTGTAGCTCAATAATCCATTCTTCAAGTAATGCGATCGAAATCCATTTCTTCATGATCAGATTCAGCTTACTTTTTTTTCAAGCTTCCTCTCTTTTCTTCGATCCTACAAAACATCAAAATGTAATCTTATCACATCATGTATTAAGAATCTAGAATAGGAACTTAAAAGAGTTAGTTAATGGATTTCACCTGAAGCAGAGCCAAACGTCTTGACTCTCCCATCTCTTAGATCTCTCAGGTAATTAGGGCAGCTTCGTCTCCAATGCCCCTTCTCTTGGCAATAAAAGCAAATAGACTCCTTTGGCACAACACATCGGACAATCACAAACTTAGTTCTTTTTGGACTTCCAATGTTGCCAGTGTCCATTGAAGTTTGGGAGTTTGATTCACTAGACAAATTTGCTTGACCGGCACGCCAAATCATTACTGATTCAGCAGCTATAAGCAAATAGGTGAGATCAATTAGGGTCACGTCGTGGTCCATCATATAGTACTATCTAACAAACTCACTATATGATTCAGGAAGTGACTGAAGAACCTAGTCAACAGCCAACTCACTTGAAATCTCGACACCCAACATGTTTAACCTATCAATGTATGACTTCATCTCTAAGACGTGCGCACACAAAAGTTTCCCATCTTCGTGTTTACTTGCCAAAAGGGCTTGAGTGAGCTTGAACTTTTCAAGCCTTTGAACTTGTGGGTCAGGGAGAATAATTGGAGGAGGTGGAGGAAGTGAAGCATGACTCTCATTTCCTTGATCGTATCTTGGAACGTCATCTTCATTTGGAAAGCTTGTTCCAAAGGATTTGGGAAGACCATTGTAAGATTCAGACATCTACAAAACGGGAGAAAATTCAAGTTAAGTTGATTAGAATTCTTGATGCAACACCCAAATGAAACATCAAGCTAGGATCCAACACAATACTCTACAACCTAGAAGAGGGATGCCGTAATCTAGTTGCAGAATATTTGAAGGTAGGTAAATGACGATTTACCAATTTCCACCATGAAAAACGAAAAAGAAGTTTAAGTTTTAAATGAATTGAAACTCCTAGATCTTTTGAGACTCATTGAACTCTTCAATGGCATGTTTAATCTCGATTATGCCCTACTATTCGTGACTGGGATGCCGAGGATCACAAACAAGGTGTGAATAACCATACGAATCACGTGGTGCACCCAATGCTACTATCACCTAATCAATGTGCCGGTTAGCCACACACGCTCCATTGATCTATGATAAGCATCGAGCCACCCTTTGCCACCAATGTCATCCCCAAATTAGTGTGCCGGTTAACCACACACGCTCCACTAACGTTTGACAAGGGTACGAAGTGTAATTCCATGGGTTAGCATACAATTTCACATTTTGCCTAAAGTAACTATGATTTGGGAATTTGAAAAAGCATTTAGTTACTTTGTACTTCATTATACTTATAATGGAAGGTTTCTGTCCTATCCTACCCGTTCGGCTAACGACCCTCCACTAGTCAAGAGTGCGGTGGGTAAGAGTGGATACCCATTCAATCGCCATTTTATAGGCAATTTCCTTAAACACCCCTTATAGACTAGTTTCGTGAATGAGGCCTACTAACGGTAAGACTGACTTTTTAGTTATACATATACAATATTAAACTTTTAATGTTATATATAGTATAAGGGTGTATTTTACACTTTTCAAATACTAGGTGGTTTAAATTATACTTTTAACTAACCAAAATCATTATGGATTTATTAAATCTCTTTTAATTATACACTTAATTAATTTAATAAAACCATAAGGGTTTAATTTGAACTTTTCAAAATCAGGGTTTTGGAATTTAGACTTTCAAAATTAACTTTTAATCAACAATTTAAATTCCAAAACTTGAGGGTAAGTTTTGAAACTCTTCAAAACAATTAGGTTTTAATCTCACTTAAAATTTTCGAATTTAAGACATTTAAATTAAAATTTTAAATATTAAAACTCTTGATTTAATAATTACCATAAATTAAACAATTAATTTAAATTATTAAATCACAAGGGATTATCTAGATCATGAGGATAATTACCAATTATACATCTAAGATATCCTAATCCCTTGAATCCCTCTCTAAATCTCGAAAATAAGGGATGGGATAATTCAAGATCTTTAATTACCATATTTAACAATTAAAAGATAATTACAAGATATGGGATTATCCAAATCCCTAAAATTTAGGATCTAACCTTGGGGAAGGAGGTAATTTCGAAATCCAAGGGTTGGATAACCCTAGATTTTAAAATCTTGGAGGCTAAGGAAAGGATTTGGGAAACCCTAGCAAAAATCGCCATCTAGGGTTTTGCAACCCTAATTGCGAAATTACCTAGCCTTTAGGGTTCATTAGCCATAAACCCTAATATGTCAAGTTCATAATTTTGAATAAAAGCTAATTGAAAACAAAAACCAATGGCTCTGATACCACTGATGGGTTTTATACAAACAATCCTATGTGTGCATGCAACCCTAGTATTGGATCTATGTTTTCACTATTAGTTATACAACTTTATGAACACAAAAAGAAACCTGGCATGCTACTATAATTTTCGAAATTCATATATAAAGCTAGAATACATACCTTTTGTTGTTATATAGCAATAACAACTAGTTCCTTGAATTTCCTTAGCTCTTGAAAGCAAGTACCACAAGTGTAGTACCTCTAATGGAGTCACAAACACCATATGCAACTTGGATGAAGAGGAGAAGAAAAGGAGGCACCAAAAACGGCTGGAAACCCTAATGGAAGTGTTTTTCACGTTTTTGGGGCTTAAGGGTCCCTTTTATACATGTAGGCTATTAGGGTTTACAACTAGGAAACCCTAATCTGACTGCTTAGGCCCTAAGCAGCCCATGGACTCCTTAAACATATCCCTTGGACGATTTCTAATGGGCTTCCCATAGAATTCGTTCAACCTATATATTATTAGGTGATCCATAGCCCAATTATAATTATCTTATAATTACAACTTCAGTCCCCTAAGTTTAATTAATCTCTTTTAACCACAAAATTAATTCTTAATTAAATCTTGACCAATATTAATTAAACAATATGATTTCTCCTTTAATATATTATTCTCATAATATATTAATAAATCATATTTAAACCTTTCTCTCCTTAAATCATCCTACATATTGCTATGGTGAAGGCAACCCAAAAGGACCATGCTCATAATCGGGTCAAGTACATACCAAAATAGTTATGGACTTAGACACTAATCCAACATCAATCAGGGTACTGATTCTGTTACAGTTGTTACCAGGAAGTTTCATGAGAGGGCGATGTTTTGCCCTGAGTAGGTGTCTACCGAGAAGGCTTGCATGAGCCGATATCTGGGTGTTCTGAGGAGAGATATTCGGAAGTTCGTGGCGAACTCGACTTACCAAACATTTGCTGAGCTCCAGGAAAATGCCTGGAAGAGGGAGATTGAGTTGGAGACTCAGGCCAGGAAGGAGGCCGAGTCACAGAGGATGGATCGGCGGCCGGCTCAGTCTCAGCGGCAGCCAAGCGGGCCAGGCCCGCTGATTCGAGATCAGGGAGCGTGAAGGGCCTCACTTTTAGGAAGTGCGGAAAGAGTCACAAGGGATCGTGCAGAGCGGGAGTATGCTACAAGTGTGGGAAGGAAGGGCATATCGCGATGGATATTCCCAAGGGATTTTCTGTTTGCTTCCATTGCAGCCAGACCGCCCATTGGAAGGCTGAATGCCCTCAACTACATCAGGGATCAGCGCAGGGATCTACGCCTGCTGCTAGGGCTACCGAGGTTCGGCCAACAAAGGTCGAGGTGCTAAAGGCTCACGGGAGAGCCTTCCAGTTGACAGCGGAGGAGGTCCACGCAACACCCGACGTTGTGGCTAGTATGTATTCTTCTCTCTATTTATTTGAGTATGAGATATTATGCTTATATTATGTTATGCGTAGGTACCTTTCTTGTGAATTTTGTACCTGCCTTAGTGCTATTTGACTTGGGAGCGAGTCGATTTTTTGTGTCGTTAGCTTTTAGTTGTCATATCAGTATTTTTCGAGAGTCTTTGAGTCGACCTCTGCGAGTTTCTATAGCTAACAAGCGAGCAGTGTATGCCACGGAGGTGATTCGAGGATGTAGACTTGAGATCTTTGGTGTGGGATTCCTGATCGATCTAGTCCTGATTGCGATGGGGGACGTATGTGTCATAGTGGGCATGGATTGGTTGAGCCAATTTGGAGCTATTATAGACTGCGAGCATCAGTTGGTGACGATTCGAGACCCTAGTGGGGGAGTACTTATGATGTACAGTGAGGGTACCCTTCCTGAGTTAGTATTTTATTCGGCTGCTAGGGCGAGGCAGAGTTTACAGCAGGGCTGTAGGGGATTTGTGGCCTATGTGATGGACATGCGAGTGACCGTTGGGAGGCCAAGTTCGATTGATGAGGTCCCGATTGTGCAGGAGTTCCCTGATGTTTTTCCCGAGGAGTTGTCGGGTGTGCGTCCCGAAAGGCAGGTGGAGTTTCGTATCGACTTGGTACTGGGGGCATCACCTATTGCCAAGGCACCCTATCGCCTTACGCCGCCCGAGATGCAAGAGTTATCCTCACAGCTTCAGGAGCTGCTGGGAAAGGGATTTATCATACCGAATAGCTCACCTTGGGGAGCGTCGATACTTTTTGTCAAGAAGAAGGATGGTTCACACCGGATGTGTATTGATTACCGAGAGTTGAACAAGTTGACGGTCAAGAACCGTTATCCGTTACCGAGGATTGACGATCTGTTCGATCAGTTGCAGGGAGCGTCCTGGTTCTCCAAGATAGACTTGAGGTAGAGATATTACTAGATGAGGGTTTGGGATGAAGATATCCAGAAGACAGCCTTCAGGACTCGTTACGGGCATTACAAGTTCGTGGTGATGCCTTTCGGGCTCACCAATGCACCAACAGCGTTCATGGATCTCATGAACAGGGTGTGCATGCCGATGTTCGATCATTCAGTGATCGTATTCATCAATGATATCTTGGTGTATTCGAGATCCAGAGAGCAGCATGAGGAGAATTTGAAGGAGATCCTCGGAGTTCTGAGATCGGAGAGGCTTTATGCCAAATTCTCCAAGTGTGATTTTTGGTTACGAGAGGTCCAGTTCCTAGGGCACCTCGTTAACCAGAAGGGGATATTGGTCGATCCGGAAAAGATCGAGGCGGTGATGAGTTGGGAGGTGCCGAGGTCACCGACCGAGATCAGGAGTTTCCTTGGGTTGGCTGGTTATTATCGAAGATTTATCAGAGATTTCTCTAAGATCGCCGTGCCACTCACCCAATTGACCCGGAAGGGTGTTGCTTTTTCATGGGGTCCGGAGCAGCAGACCTCATTTGAGACACTTTTCCAGAGATTGTGCGAAGCTCCGGTGCTCGCACTCCCGGAAGGGATGGAGGATTTTGTGGTATATTGTGATGCATCGATATCGGGGTTGGGAGCGGTGCTTATGCAGAGGGGGCATGTGATAGCATATACATCGAGGAAGCTGAAACCTCATGAGTCAAGGTATCCCACCCACGATCTGGAGTTGGGGCAGTAGTGTTCGCCCTCAAGATTTGGTGTCACTATCTGTATGGGGTTCGGTGTACCATATACACGAACCACAAAAGCTTGAAGTACCTTATGGATCAGCCCAACCTGAATATGCGCCAGAGGAGATGGTTGGATGTGGTAAAGGATTATGACTGGGAGATCCTGTACCACCAGGGCAAGTCTAATGCTGTGGTCGATGCCCTGAGCCGTAAAACGGAGGGCGCCTCGATGCAAGATGTTTGCATGAGATTGACAGTGATGACTCCAGTGTGGGACACCATTCGAGGGGCTCATGCGGAGGCCGTGAGACCGAAGAACCGCAAAAGGGAGCGAGTGATCGGGCAGGTATCGGAGTTCATTACTGATAGTCGAGGACTTATGACCTTTCAAGGTCGAGTTTGGGTACCGTTTGTGGGCGGAATGTGTACCATCTTGATGGAGGAGGCGCATAGATCGAAGTTCTCGATCCACCCCGGGGCCACTAAGATGTATTTGGACCTAAAGAAGGAGTATCGGTGGCCCTGTATGAAGAGGGATGTTGCATGGTTCGTAGAAAGGTGCTTGACCTGTCGCAAGGTTAAGGTCGAGCACCAGCGTCCGCATGGTAAGTTGCAGCCGTCAGAGATTCCCGAGTGGAAGTGGGAACAGATTATCATGGATTTTATCACTAAATTGCCTAGGACTGCTAGGGGTGTCAATGCAATTTGGGTGATTGTGGACAGGTTGACGAAGAGCGTGTTGGATAAGGTGTCTAAGTCCATAACTTATTTGGTACATACTTGACCCGACCCGGCATGGTCCATTTGGGTTGCATTTCATCCAAACTATTTATGGATAATTTTATGAGAGTTATACACATATGTTTATTAATATATTGTAAGTTATAATATATTAATATGAAGTCATGTTATTTAATTAGTCTTAGTCTTAAATTAATTATGAATTAATTTATAGATTAAAAGGAAGACTAATTAGATTGTGGGCTATTGATTTTATATGGTGTGGGCTAACACTCATTTGTTAATGGGTTAGGCTTGTATGGAAGTCCATGGATGATCCATGGAGCTTTTAACCCATGGATCCTTGGAAAAGGAAAGGTCATGGGTTATTAGGGTTTCACCCTAATCATGTACACTATATAAGCATGCTTATGTTGCATGAAATAGCCACTAGTGTCACTAGTATGTGTGTTTGTGTGTGGCCGGTTTTATAAGTGTGTATACACTCTCTCAAAGTTTGCCAAGAGTTTTTGGTGATTTGTGATTCCATTTGAGGCATTCACACTATTGGTGCTTGTCCCTCAAACTCCTTAGGAATCAAACTCATCATCAAAAGGTACGTAATCTCATTTAATTCTTTTATGTTTAAAAGTACCCCATGCCATGTTAGATAGGTTATGAACCTTGGAAAAACTATTATTTTGCATGTATTTAGACAAACATAGATCCAAGGTTTATTAGGGTTGCATGCACACTTAGGAAGTGTTAGATTGCTCAAAACCCAACAGTGGTATCAGAGACTAGGCTTGCTTGTTTGATACTTGATGCAAAATAGTGAAAAAAAGTCAAAATTTTTGCTGTCTGCATGATGGACTCGCCGAGTCCAAGGAAAAATTCATCTTACTCGCCGAGTAGGTTCGTGCACTCGGCGAGTAGAAGGTTCAGAATGCATATTTTCGACTTTTGCTGCTGGAAATGGACTAGAAACTTTACCCTAAACTGTTTTGATGTTTTAAAACTTATTTTAGTTGGTGTAATGGTTGTTCTAATCCATTTACAATAGCATATATCAACATTTCATGCTTTGTATGTGTTCATATAATTCTTGAAACTTTGATAATCATGTTCATGTTCTTATGAACTTAGAAGATGATAGGAATTATTTGTTGAATTGTTTAGAATTAATTCTGGATCATTTATGTGTTTTAATGGAGTCCATAATTTGTCCTCAAGTTATGGATATCCAAAGGTCACTTTTCTTTAACACACATTAAAAACACATAAGTTACATAAAATGAAGAGTCTTCATTTTATGAACCTTTAACTCGTAAGTTATGAAATGAGAAGTTTTGAAGAGTTACAAAACTTGCCCTCAAGTTTTGGAATTTGGAAAAGTTTCACACACTTTAATAAACTTTAATTCCAACACTTAGAATTTTAAAAGTTAAAATTCAACACTTATACTATTTATAACATTAATGGTTAATTATATATATATATATATATATATGTATAAGTACAAGTCGTTTTACCGTTAGTAGGCCTCATTCACGAAGCCGATCTATAAGGTGGGTATAAGGTTGTTGCCTATAAAATGGCGACTTAATGGGTGTATACTCTCACCCACCGCTTGCTTGATCGGTGGATGGTCGTTAGCCGAACGGGTAGGACAATGACTTTAAATTATCATTAAAAGTATAATGATTATTATAAAGTAACTAAATATTTTTTTATTTAATTCCCAATCTTAGTTACTTTAGGAAAAATGTGAATTTGGTGCTAGCCCATGGAATTCACACTTTGTACCTTACCAAGTCGTTGGTGGAGCGTGTGTGGTTAACTGGCACACTAACTTGGACTCGTAAGGACCACGAAGGGTGACTTAATGTTTGTCATAGATCAATGGAGCATGTGTAGTTAACTGGCACATTGATTAGGTGATAATATTAAGGGTACCAAGTCAATTGGTATGGTTATTCACACCTTGTTTTGTGATCCTCGGCATCCCAGACACAAAATTTGAGAGGGCACACTCGAGATTGAAACATGCCATTGAAAAGTTCAATGAATCTCAATAGATCTAGGAATTTCAAATCCAATTAAAATCTAATAAATTATTTTGTTTTTCATGGTGGAAATTGGTGAATCGTCATTCGCCTACCTTCAAATATTTTATAGCTTGGATTACGGCATCCCTCTTCCAAATTATAAAATATTGTGTTGGGTCCTAGCCTTAATATTTCATATTGGGTGTTATATTAAGGACTTTGAATCAATTAACTTGATTTTCTCCCATTTTAGATGTCTGGTTCAGACAACTATGATCTTCCCAAATCTCTTGAAGATGGTGTCCCTCAACATCATGCTTCACTTCCTCCAACTCCTCCAATTATTCTCCCTCACCCACAAGTTCTTGAAAAGTCACTCAATCCCTATTGGCAAGCATAGTCTATGTGTGCTCACATCTTGGAGATAAAGTCACATATTGACAAGCCGGGAGAGTTGGGTGTCAAAGTCTCGTGAAAGTTGGATGTTCAATCACTTTCTTAGTAACATGGTGAGTCTCTTTGGGACTACTATGAGATAGACTATGACACGAGCCTTAATGATCTTATCTATTTGCTCAGTGCTGTAGATTCAAAAATGATTTGGAACACTAGTAAAGCAACTTTTAATAAAAGATCAACTTCCCAAACCTTAAATGGACATTGGCAATGGTAGCATTGGATATCTAGAAAAGCATTTCTCTTCTCAATGGAAAGGGATCGGCCATAGTCAACTCGGTTGACCAAATGGTAAAGAGAAAGGCTAAGTCTGAGATAGTCTCATGTGCCATTACCAAAGGGTCTATATGTTTTATTGCCAAAGGGAGGGACACTGATTGCAAAGCTGCTATATTTACCCGAAAGATCATAAGATTGATCAAGTCAAAAAGTTTGACTCTACTTTAGTTAAATTCCACTGTCTAACTCTATTAAGTTCCTATTTGGAGATTCTTATTACATAATGTGAATGGGTCAAATGCTGATGTTTTAAGAATCAAAGAAATGATAGGAAGCTTAAAGTAAGTATATGTTGATTCTGATTGCGAAGGTGGGTTTCGATCGCATGGTTTGGTAATCAGAATTTTGAGTTGTTGCTTAAGAGTTATAATATATTGCTTATGAATAGATAACAACAAGGTTTTCATGTGGATTGTAAGGATACGTTTTTCTGCAAAGTTTTAAAATAAAAGAAAAAAAGGGTTTTAATTTTATTTATTTTAAAAAATATCCTTACAATGGCATCTGTGGAAAATTGTTGCTTATATGTTTCCAGTAATAACAATATTGGAAAGTGAATTTGATTCTTTCATTTGTGGTAGTATCTGAATTTACCAAATGAAGAAAGTTTTTCATCACCCAAGTTTCAATTGGACAGAAACTTGGAATCATACAAGTTGTATTGTATGATGAATGAGAATTTTCATCTTTGAAAATTAAGACTAATTCTTTGATCACATGTATATGTGAGTCAATTGAAGGACTAAGAAATTAGGTACACTGGGTGTGCGTTGGTCAAGGTCCACCACAAAGATTGATTTGTCATGATTTACTAAAGATTAGTAAATATGATTATACTTATAAGGTTAAGTATAATTCCGTAACATTGGAAATGATACAATGTATGACAAAACAAATGAGAAGAATCAAATTAGGCAGAAAGATAAAAGTTTCTCAAATCTGAAAGGATGGGAGAGTACTTTAGTATCATATTTCATGATCATCTTAATGATTATGAAACCATATCACAAATTCATAATCTAAGGACGTCTTAGTGCATTGTTATGGCTAAGAAGAAAGGTCATGAATTGTTGGATTGGTTAAAATCAAGAAGATGAATCATACTTCGTTCCAAAACAATTCTTAGAGTCATACTCCAAGATTGTAACCTTGAGTGACATAAAGGAAGATTTATTAACACTAGTCAAATGTAAGAGTAAAATGTTTTCTACTCTTGTACATTTGAGATTGGTAAGTTGTGATGTCTTGGATGAGACAGAGACCAACTAAGACCAATTGTGTGAAGTGTTAGTCTTGATAAGAATCTGCACTATCCCTTGAATATTTGTTTTGTCAAGGAATGGTTCTTGACTAGGGAAACTTATATGTCAAGGGGACAGTGGGAGCCTTAAAGATACTGAAAGAGATTCAAGATTTAATGAAGAGTAAAACCTGTAATTTATCACTTGCACACGACTTAAGGCTTGCAACCTATCGTGTTGACATAATTCTTATTTCTGTACCTACTTCAAATAAGTTGAATTTGCATGTGAGTTATCAGAGTTCAACTTGGAAGCATTGGTGGGCCTTGTGCTACCAAGGTGACAAGAAACTAAGATTGAACAAGTTTAATCCATGTAAGGCTAAATTTGTCACTAACCTTATCTTGTGATTATGGTTTTGACAAATTCACATGGATAGGAACTCATACACTATAAAATCTAAGTGTCATAAGGTTTTCTCTCCGATTCATGAAAATGATGGTGAGGAAACGCTTTCATTAAGTAGATTTTACGTAGATATCAATTGTGTTATTTGCATTTTCAAAAGTCATTAGTGGAGCGTGTGTGGTTAACCGACACACTAACATGGACTTGTGAGAAATGGCAAAGGTCTAAGAAATTGAGACTATGATTACGGTATCCCTTTTCATAGTTCTGAAAATTGCTTAGACACACAGGTGAGCTATCTACGGAAAGGCGTATGAATCTAAATTTTAGAAGTCCAACCGATTTCTGAATACATGTCAAAGCTAGTGGGAGCATAAATGTTATGCTGATAATCATCATGTTAGTGGGAGCATGATTATTACATTTAGTGTTGCAAGTTAGCAATGTTAATTATAGAAAAACAAAAGTTTCAATTCGTGAAGTTGCAGGGGTTGAAAAAGTCGTTTTACTATAATTAAGGGAGAGAAAATTATACTTCATTTCAATTCTAGAAGCTTAGATTGAGATTTTAATCATCTTTAGTCAAGGACATATATATGAATTTTATGTCTGAATGGTTTGACTTAAGGAAATTCCATATATATTGCGTTCTCAAAATTCAATTATGACTACGGCATCCCTCTTCATAGTTAAATTTTGAAAACATGGCAAATAAAAAATATTGTAGCAAAAGATTGGTCTAGTATCATGTCTTTATGTGATACATCATTTATCGTGTCCCATATGCTTCGGATATAGGATCGATTTCATGTGCTATAATATTCATCCTTTCTAAATTTTCCAAATGCTCAGGGCATTTAAAAGGGAAAAGTCTAGAACTGGATATGACTAAAGTGATTAAGCAATTGTCGAGGATAATCTGAGGTTCGCCAAAGATTGGTTGCTCAGGGAAAGTTGGAAGTATGATGTAAGTTGTCGGAAAGGACCGTATTGACATGTTCTGAAAAAGAAGTAACTCTTGTTCGGAAGTGATAGTCAAAATGGGATTGTGGAAATGTCTCCATAGGTGGAAGTTATTCAATCTATGTAAGATTAGAAAACCTTAATGCAAGAAGGATGTTCAAAGCAATGTACTTTGAATATGAGACTTCCGTTCCATAGAAGTTGACCTTCTTTGGAATACTCTGTAATGACTGATGACAAGGTTTTGGTGATTTTGTGAATAATCATTACAAGAGGAACATTGCATAAAAGTTTAAAATCTAACAGATTTTTTGGTAAATGATAGGAATCGGGGATTCTCACATTTACAATAAGGATTTGGGATTGTGAAATGAGTATCATTGGAATCATGTTCAATTGATCTACATCACAATGTAAGGATCATAGACAAACATAGTGTGCATACTTGGAGTATGGCATAACTATTGTTTAGAAAACAAAGTGTACATGCCAGGAGCATGGGACGACTGTTGTTTTTATTCAAGTCTTAAGTTGATTGTTTGAAACATTATACAATGAATAATGTGTAATCAATATGGTGATAAATAAAAGGTGGTTCTATTTATATTCAAAAAGGTTCTGAAACCATATTGGATACGATTATTATTGTGTTTCACTTTGCATGTTTTGACTTCCAAAATAGCTAGGTTATTCTTTCCGAATGACTAAGTTATTTAAACACTCCACAGTCGTTCATATGTTGGAAGTAGGTATGAATCAAGACTGTCATGAATCGGGTTTGTAGATGGCTAAATGGGTTCAGTCATAGCAATGGTTGCTACAACATTCATGAGTGCTCATAAGTTATGAGTATTGGAATAAACCCACGCTCACTTGTATCACTTCATGGAATTTATCTCGAGTGTTCGTGAGACGGTAATATCATATAAATCTTCAAACCTAGAGATATGAGTTGTTACCTATGAGTTGGTTGTGCATTGATTACACGTAAACGCATCACTAACTTGATGTTATAAAACGTGCCTTTGTGTACAATTCAACAAGTAGTAGAACAAGCATATGAGTCGAAGTTTATCTGTTCCTTCTAGAAATAGAAGCGATATCTGGGCCCCTCGATGATTTTATTGTGACCTATGTACCGGCCGGTCAGAACTAAATTGATGTGTTCGATTAAGTTCTTTGTCAAACAAATTGAAAATCGGGAAACAAACTGCTGGACAATAAGTACGACGCTGTTCCATGTATTTGTCCGGCTGATATCATGAGAACAGAGGATTATATGATCACTTATCTAAAATGGCGCTTCATAGTTCAACAGAGTTTTCGAGAGCTACGATTGTTGGTTGGTTCCTGGAGTAACATACGCAAATATAGTTATTAGACTTATCCAAGTGGGAGTCTGTTGGATAAGGTGTCTAAGTCCATAACTTATTTGGTACATACTTGACCCGACCCGACATGGTCCATTTGGGTTGCATTTCATCCAAACTATTTATGGAGAATTTTATGAGAGTTATACACATATGTTTATTATTATATTGTAAGTTATAATATATTAATATGAAGTCATGTTATTTAATTAGTCTTAGTCTTAAATTTATTATGAATTAATTTAGAGATTAAAAGGAAGACTAATTAGATTGTGGGCTATTGGTTTTATATGGTGTAGGCTAACACTCATTTGTTAATGGGTTAGGCTTGTATGGAAGTCCATGGATGATCCATGGAGCTTTTAACCCATGGATCCTTGGAAAAGGAAAGGTCATGGGTTATTAGGGTTTCACCCTAATCATGTACACTATATAAGCATGCTTATGTTGCATGAAATAGCCACTAGTGTCACTAGTATGTGTGTTTGTGTGTGGCCGGTTTTATAAGTGTGTATACACTCTCTCAAAGTTTTCCAAGAGTTTGTGGTGATTTGTGATTCCATTTGAGGCATTCACACTATTGGTGCTTGGCCCTCAAACTCCTTAGGAATCAAACTCATCATCAAAAGGTACGTAATCTCATCTAATTCTTTTATGTTTAAAAGTACCCCATGCCATGTTAGATAGGTTATGAACCTTGGAAAATTTATTATTTTGCATGTATTTAGACAAACATAGATCCAAGGTTTATTAGGGTTGCATGCACACTTAGGAAGTGTTAGATTGCTCAAAACCCAACAGAGCGCTCACTTCCTTGCCATCTATGAGAGCTCTTCCGCAGAGAAGCTGGTAGAGTTGTACGTTAGGGAGGTGGTATCGCGGCATGGAGTACCGATCTCGATCATCTCAGACCGAGATGTGCGTTTCACTTCCAAATTCTGGAAGAAATTTCATGAGGAATTGGGTACGAGGCTGCATTTTAGTACCGCATACCACCCACAGACTGACGGACAGAGCGAGCGGATGATTCAGACGCTCGAGGACATGCTTCGGGCATGTGTTTTGGATTTCGGAGGGAGTTGGGATACGTACTTACCCTTGGCCAAGTTTTCTTATAACAAAAGCCATCATTCGAGCATTGGTATGCCACCCTTTGAGCTGTTGTATGGAAGGAGGTTTTGGACCCCCATTTGTTGGGGTGAGGTAGGGCAACGTGTGATGGGTAGTATAGAGATAGTGCTTCAGAAGACAGAGTAGATACAGCGGGTCAGACAGAGGTTATTGACCGCTCAGAGTCGCTAGAAGAGTTACGCAGATAGGCGTCGATCGGAGCTCGTGTTTCAGGTCAGGGATCTTGTGCTCCTGAAGGTGTCCCCTTGGAAAGGAGTGATCCGTTTCAGGAAGAGGGGCAAGCTGGGGCCCCGGTATATTGGGCCGTTTAGGGTGATCACAAGAGTGGCAGAGTAGCTTACAGGTTGGAGCTACCTGCAGAGTTAGGTCGGATTCATGACACCTTCCATGTATCGCAGTTGAGGAAGTGTGTGGAAGATGAGTCGGTGGTGGTACCGTTAGGGGATATCCAGGTAGATGCGAGCATGAACTACGTTGAGAGACCGGTTGCGATTATGGATCGGAAGATCAAGGTTTTGAGGAACAAGGAAGTGCCCCTGGTGCAGGTCTAGTGGCAACATCGGAGGGGGTCTGAGCTGACTTGGGAGCCGGAGCGAGAGATGCGTGAGTAGCATCTAGAGTTGTTTGCGGAATGAGACTTCGAGGACGAAGTCTGATTCTACTAGGGGATAATTGTAACATCCGGACTCCCATGTATCTTATTTTATGCATTTATATTGAGTTTTTGGAGAGAGACTCGATGAGTAGGCGCTCAAACTCGCCAAGTAGGATCGCGGTTGGTCGGACTGATTTAATGGTGGACTCAGCGAGTCTATTCGTGGACTCAGCGAGTCCATGCTGTTTAATGAAACCCTAATCCCCGGGGTTTGGGACCTATTTAAAGGGGCTTATAGCCACCATTTGCGACTACCAGACCCCTGAGAGGAACCCTAAGAGATCCAGAGCGTTTGTGAGGAAGAAGAGGTCATTCTTGATCTTTGTGTGGGTGTTTTTGCAAGATAAGGTGGCCAAGGCAAGAGGGAATTAAATAGGGCGATATTTTGTGGATTTCAGAGGCTAAGTACTTCGTTCTGAGGTATATATTTCGATCCTTCTTCAGTTTGGTGTTAATCTTTGAGAGTTAGGGTTTCTAGCCCCTTTAGAGTATGGATTGTGGTGCAATTGGTCCCTTCTTGTGTTGAGACTTTGGATCTGGATCCAAAGTGGTCCAGAGACCTTAACTCCTCGATCTTTATGAGTGTCATTGGGAGATAAGAGTTTGGGATGGCATATTGGGGCCATTTCTTCAAATAGACCCATTAGGTCTTTGCATGGGCATCAAGATCCAAACTTTACTTGTTTATTTTGCTTAAGGAGGCCAGATCTATAAGTTAGAGGAACGGATCTAACATCAGGAGGTCATTTGAGTTTGAGCATGGCTTGAACTCGCCGAGTCCAAGAACAAACTCGGCGAGTAGGATGGTTTTTCCCCATAAATCACGCAGATGGTAACTCATTGAGTTGGGGAAGTGACTCAGTGAGTCGTTGGGGATTTTGAGGACGTGAGTTCATGACTGAACTCGTCGAGTCACAATTGTGCACTCGACGAGTCTGGTCAAAGGGTTGACCGTTGACTTTTGTTGACTTTTAGGGTTTGGTCAACTTTAGAGTATTTGAGCCTTGAGAAGGGTAAAATGGTCTTTTACCCTCCTGGGAGTGCTAAGAAAGGGGATGGTCTAGCCTTGGGAAATGTGTTGATGTCGAGTGTGTATTTCGTATGATTAGGCGGAGGCTAGATCCTATTTCACGGAGTTCGAGATTTCCGAGTTACCGAGTTACACAAGGTGAGTCTTCTCACTATGCGTTACCTAGAGTGGTATTATGAGTTGACCGGAAGGTCTTATGTGCTATGTAAGAGATTATGTGCTATGTATGAGATTATTTGTTACGAATGAGTTGTGTGCTATGTGATATATGTATGGTATATGATGGTATAGACCGGACCGGAGGGTCCAACGATACAGAACGGACCAGAGGGCCCAACGAGCTATGATCGGACCAGAGGGTCCAACGAGCTACAAGACTGGAGGGTCCCGCTGAGACACATCGACCGGAGGGTCGTACAGTAGCCTCGAGTGGCGTATGTGTTGTATGTGGTATTTTGGGGAACTCACTAAGCATTTATGCTTACAGTTGATGTGTTATGTGTTTCAGGTACTAGCGAGGACCATGGAAAGACGTCGGCATGAACCGTACACACAGAGAGGAGATTTGATAACTATTGTGGAATACTTTTTTTGAGAATGTTTTATATTTAAAATTTGGTTGTTGAAAAATGAAAATTTTGTTTTGAATATCTCATCGTTACAAAAAACCACAAAAGATTAAGAACCCTAAGAATCTATTTCATAAGTAAAATGTATTGTGAATAGTTATTACGAAGATAAAATCCTAAGTTATTCTTTTTGGTAACAAAAGGGAAAAATCGTAATTTTTATAGTCTAATATTTTTATTCATACATTCACTTGTATTTTAACAGAATATTTATTTGAAATGCAACTTAATACAATCCATTTACAATTTAATACACAAACTTTACAACTTAATAGAATCAAATTTACATTGATTAACAAATTTAGAGAAGTTAAAACCAAACTCTACCACAACCACCTCCACCATATATTTTCATCAATCACCTTTGCTATAGTTGCAACCATCATTTCTTCCAAATCAGATATGTGTATAAAGTTGTATATTGAAAAATTAAATACTACATTCAAAGTTTATTAAACATATTAATTCACTCATTTTGAGTTTAATGTAAAGCAATTATTAAACTTGTACTACACATAAAATAAATATATTCACAAGAAAAATGCAAGAATTCATACATAAATCATTCATATTTTAACACAAATTTCATTAAAAAAATTTAACAACTCAATATAGTCAATTCACAATTTAGTATACAAAATTTGTAACTTAATATAACAAATTCACAATTTAATACAGAAAAATTATATATTCACACACATATTCTCAACTAATACTTTGCAATAATACATTTTTCTTTCAAAGTTTAACTTATATGATATTCACAATTTATATTTTTCATATTTTATTCAAAATTAGAGAAAATCATATTTCTGTATAATGCTTCTTTCATATCATATTTTAAAAGTAAAAACTAAATTCATAAAAAAAAATTAACACAAATTTTTTTAAAAATTCACATCTTAATATAGTTAATTCATAATTTAATATAATCAGTCCACAACTTAATACATTCAAATTAGAGTTTAATGTACAAAATTCACGATATAATATAACAAATTAACAGTTTAATATACAAAGTTCACAACTTAATACAATCTCTTCACATCTTAATACATTTATTTCACAGTTTAATATACAAAATTCACACTTCAATATACATAAAGTGTACATTCACAACCATATTCTCAACTAACTTGTTCATACATTAATTCATAACTTAAAACTTATAAATACTCATGAATTCATGACTTAAAGCTTGTATTTCCTTATTAATATAGTTAAAACTAGATTAACAAAAGTAAACAATAATTGAAATATTAAAACATCACAATTCATAGCTTAATAAGATTTAAATTCACATAATTTGAGAAAACATTAACTTAATAACACATATTTTAAATTCAATTCATAGCATATCAACCATAAAACATAAACAATTTAAAACATTAAATTCATGCTTTAATAAATAAGAAAAAAAACTTGAATTTACAACATAATTGTAGGTAAAATACTAAGATTAACAAAAATAAACAACAAATAAGAGATTAAAACATTAAATTCACACCTTAACAGAAGGAAACACAATCAAAAGAAAATTCGACATACCTTACACATATCTGGTGGTGTTTCACTAGAGATCAGAGAGAAGGAGATGGAAATGATTTGAGTCATAGATTTGGAGGTGTAAATTGTAAATCTAGAAGTAGAAATCATATATTTGTCGTCGGAGCTCATAGATTTGTAGACGTAAATTGTAGATCTAGAGCCAGAAATTATAGATTTGTTACCGAAAATCAAAGATCTGTTATCGGAGATTGTATATCTAGAGATCTTTATATGAGGAAATGAGGTTAGTGTTTGATTTCTTTAGAGGTAGAAGGCATCAAAGAGGGAGACGATGGTGGTGGTGGGGCCATCGTTGACGATGATAGTGGCGAAATCAGATATGAAGAAATCAAAAAAAAATATCAAATATGGTCAAGTTAGAGTGATGTCAGGGGTAGGAATATCTCAAATCTGGAAGCTACAGTTGTGTATCTGGTGTGTCGAATGATTACAAAGTTGGTGCGGCGAAAGGAGGTGGACGACAATAGATTTGGAGCGACAAGCGGCAAAGGAGAGTGGCGGTGAGCAGGTTGTGTGAAGCGGTTGAAGACAAATTTGCAGATGGCGATGGTTATGACGTCTATGGTGGTTTTTACTAGTGATTATCGTGGTGGTTTCAGATCTGATAACCGTTCATGATGGAGCAATGGTGGTTGGAAAAACTCGTGATGAAGGTTGTTGGGTTTTATGTTTGAGAGAGAGAATATGATAGTTTCTTAAAATATCAGAGAATGAGAAAGTTTGTAGGATAATACTGTGACACAAAATTTTTTTTATTGTTACGACAAAAATACCCTTAATGAAAATGATTCTCAAATAGTTTATAACCTTTAATGGTTCTGAACTTTATATATATATATATATATATATATATATATATATATATATATATATATATATATATATATATATATATATATATATATATATATATATATATATATTACATTTATAACAAATTGATATATTTAATTATTAATTAAATCTGATTTCCTTCCGTATTCATATGTGGTTAGTCTGCGTTTGCGGTGCCTTAATCAAAAAAGAAAAAAACACATATCGTCATTGTATATTCGGATATTATACTGCCGAACAGAGAATGCATCCATTTTATATGAATGTTTTTATTTTTCAATTTTATTCGGATATTAATGACTTTATGAATTTATGTTGAAAACCTTTTTTTAATGTTAATTACTTTATGATTTTATGTTAAAAAAACTTCATCTTTGAAAATACATTGTTTATTTATATGGGTTAGGTTTGGCCATTTAACTTGAGAACCCGCAAACCGATATATTATATAAGTTGGGTTGAGTTTATATTTTCTGACCCACCAACTCGTGACCCGCCAATCCAAATCCAACCCGTTCGCCAAGCCTAAATTTGTATTGTATCAATAACTGAAGCCAATTTTACAATAGACAAAACTGCAAATTTAGTCCATGTGGTTTGCAAAAATCTTTGGATGGGGTCCAAAAAGTTTCCAGCTTGCACAGAAGATAAAAAAATCAATGTTTTTCTGGGTTTTTAGTCAAAAAAAAAAAAAAAAAAAAAAAAAAAAAAAAAAAAA
This sequence comes from Lactuca saligna, assembly GCF_052625555.1. Classification (NCBI taxonomy): domain Eukaryota; kingdom Viridiplantae; phylum Streptophyta; class Magnoliopsida; order Asterales; family Asteraceae; genus Lactuca; species Lactuca saligna. Next base: position 97,276,144 of record NC_136423.1, read on the forward strand.
AAAAAAAACCTGAAAAGACGATTATACTGTTATATATATGTACACAATTATTCTAATACCATTTTGTCATAAAAATAAAAAGAAAAGAAATATATTATCCCCCACCCACCCATACGTTCTCTCTCTCTCTCTCTCTCTCTCTCTCTCTCTCTCTCTCTCTCTCTCTCTCTCTCTCTCTCTCTCTCTAACTTCCTTTAACAGTTATGCATCTCTGGTGTAGGAGGAAACCGGTGGAACTAGGAGACATTGCGCCACCATGATAGTACTCTTCCTCTTCCTAATCTGCTCACCGATCTCAGCCAAACACCCCCCTTTGATTGTTACTGCTACTGCTCAAATCCACAACCTACAACGAGAAGGGAATCAGTCGAGTGGAGCATCGGAGCTACCCCCTTCCTCCATGATGATTGGTCGAGGAACACCACCCAAATACCCCTGACTCCTTCACTACCGACGATGAGAAAGGAAGCCACGACGGGCCTGCCGGAGATGTCGACTGCAACCCCTCCTATTGAAGAAGAATCACCCAAATGCTTCCCATGTCAACTATTGTTGATGGATCGAAGACAACAACCCCGATGAGGTTTCGTTGTCGATGGATCGCGCCGGAAAACCGACCACCTTTGTTTTCAATTTTTTCTCGATTTATTGTGATTGTGTTCAGTCTAAACCATATTCCATTTGGGGGTTCCATAATTTCACTGCAATAAGATGGTTTGCATAGAAGTTGAGGTTTGAATCGACTCAAGTGTATCGAGATTTTGAAGAATACATCATTGAAAAGAGGGTTTAATAGTGATGCCACCATTGCTCCATGTTTTCATCCTTCTATTTGTGATCCCACCACTGCTACATGTCGGAGCTTCCACCACCGATACATGTCTAGAGCTATCGTCGGAGTTGGAGAACTCGTCAATGGGTCTTGAATCCAGAGATGAACCCCTAGTAATAGTCGGAGAAGCACAACTTAGTGGCACGAAGAACAGAGAAGGGGAATTATTCGATGGGTCTTTAATCTCTGATGAAAATACATTGTGTGTGTGTGTGTGTGAGAGAGAGAGAGAGAGAGAGAGAGAAGTATTAGTGGAGGGAAGGAGGGAGAAAGAGACGTGAGAGATAAATTTTTACATATTTTCTTATTATTATTATTATTATTATTATTATTATTGAAATGTTAATAAAATGTAAAAGTAAAGAAATAAGGATATAACCGTCTTTTCAATTTTTTTTGGACTAAAAATCCAAAAAAACCTTGATTTTTGATCTTCTGTGCAAGTTGGAAACTTTTTGAATATCATCTAAAGATTTTTGCAAACCACAACGATCAAATTTGCAGTTTTGTCTTTACAATAATAAAACATTTTTTACTTTTCATTTTTATAGCTTCCCCAAACTTTTTACAAATGAATCAATTATGATGGCAACGAATAATGTAAAACTAGTTGTATTTTTCTATAATATTTCCCAGTCCCATCTGTTTTGCTAGGAACTGAGTTACAAGCTTAGCAAATTATTCTCGTTTCAATAATGAATGAGGAAAATAAAAATTAAGTAATAAAAACATCCATGTCCATGGCAATATAATAAAAATGAGGCAATTGGGCTACTAATAGTAAGTAATATGGCATGGTTGAGGAGATTATGATCTAAATACGAGGTTGTGACATGTTTTGTCACATGGATATGGGCAGTCAATTCGTTTGACGCTTGAACGATCAAAAAACCAGTCTCCAACAGCCAATGCAATTGCCTGTATAAAAAACATCAGTTCAAAAGATTATTGGACTAATAGCTTTGGGCTTGGGTTTTTAATTGGTTTTGGGCCCAGCATGATATAAACAAAAAGACATGTTTGAAGATGAAGACTCAACCGGCCCGAAAAAAGGACTGTCCTAACAAAGACCGGACCTTAAGGCCCAAAACCATCAGAAAAAGAACGACTTGGGATTGCCAATGCGGTTCATTTTAATTTAAATTATTTCTACGGAACATTTTTTTTTATACTGAAGTTGCAGTTTTTTACTTTTTTTTTTGGTAGTTTGTACAAAAGTGTCAGGCTGGCCGTAGTAGCTACAAACATTTGAAATGTGTAAAATTACATAAAAAAAAATTTAAATACAAGCTCAAAATTAAAACCTAAAAGCTTTGAAAAAAATACTTGAGATTAGAAGTTTTTTGCTATAAAATAAAAGTTTGTGATCTCAAAATACTTGAGATTAGAAGTTTTTTGCTATAAAATAAAAGTTTGTGATCTCAAATGATTAAATCCACATTTTTTTAACTTAAAGCTAAAAACTCTGAAAGCTCTCAAAATCATGTTGTCAAAAACACCTAAAATCATTTAGGCTACGTTTGGCACGCCATAGCTGGCTTATTTTTCGAGCTTTTTAAATTGTCATATTTGGAAAACCAAAAAGTAGTTTATAAGGTAGTTTTTTTAAAAACTACTTAGACTAGCTTTTTAGGAGCTTTTTTTAAATTTTCCAAATATACCCATTAATTAATTATAGAAACACATTTTTTAAATGTCCTTTTATGTCATTTTATATTTTTCAGCTAGTTTTACCAAACGTTATTTTTTATCAGCTAGCCTTTTCGCTACCCGTTAGCTTCTTTATTTAACAGTTAGTTTTTTAGTTAGTATGCCAAACATAACCTTAGATAGTATGATGATACATTCAGAAATGTTTAACACATTTATATTATATGTATTAAAAACTTGACGATTGGACTTAAAAGTTGATCTATTAATCAAACTTGACATGTCCATTTATACATTAATAAAAGTAATATAATAGAACTTTGCCTCTTCCATATTAGTATTAGTAATCTAAGCGAAGCCTAAAATCTGATGAAAGAAATCAGCATTTGGCATTTGGTATTTGGTAATTAGAAGTACCTTGTTCCCAATGAGAGGAGAATTATCCGCAAACCATGTATCCTGCCTCTCGGATTGACAATGAGCAAAACACGAATTTATGAACAATCCGTTTTGTTTGGACATTGAGAAGCGATTGAGTGAATTGAGCATGTGCTTTCTGAATACTGATACAATCAATATAAAGGTAAAGGTGTATTATTTATTTAATTCCAATTCCAATTCCAATAAATATAATTAAAAGGAATCATCACATTTTATTTCTAAATACCTTGAAGGAAATTAATCTGCGAGGGTGAACAATTTGCAGGGTTCTTTTGACATGCCTTCCAAACACCCCGGTGATCAGCTGATGGAGGAGCTAAACTAGCAATGATCTGACACAGTCACAAAACAGTATTAAATCATATGGAGTAGCAATGTACTTTAAAAAATCTATCCAAATATAGCAATGTCATCCCAATACAAAGCAAATTTCACTGTTATAAATCGGATACATTTTTTAAAGTATAATGTCCTAATAAGAATATATATATATATATATATATATATATATATATATATATATATATATATATATATATATTCAAAAAACTCTGGTATAAATATATAATTAGGTAGATTTTAAAGTACAAACTGCCTTCAATAAGAAAAAAAGAAAGAATGTAAGATGGCATAATAGGAATAGATGATAGAATAGAATACACAAGTAAATGAAAGTATGTTGGTATTTGTTGCAGTCAGCAATAAATAGCAATTTAGGCATGTACCTGCCAAGAATCATAGGCTGCATTGAGGAGGAACATAGGGGTTCTAAGATTGGAAACTATGTTTTGAGGGAAAAAGCACTGAAAACAAAGTATCAGACTATCAGTATCTAGAGAAGAAAAAACACAGATATCATCAATTTTAAGAAGGCTTACAGAAGTCGGATCAAGGTGGTTTGTGCAAGTTCTGGGCAAGTTTTTAGCTGAACCCTGTTGAAATTATTTATAGCTATAAAATCAGAATCTAATATAGCATTAGGCATTATCATATCATTCAACACTACCTGCAAGCTAACAACACCTTGATACATGTTTCTAATTGTGTGTCCGCCCGATACATCACGCCTATATTTTATTTTTAAAACATAAAATAATTCATAAAACTGTGTTGTTGTATAAGTATAAGAATAAGAATTAAGAATTAAGAAAGAAAGGGAATTACGCATCCATGAACATTCCAGCATCAGCAAAACACTTGACTCTAGTTCTTCTTCGGAATAAACCTCGGAACTCATCACAGTGTAAAATAGAAGCCAGACCACCAGCCGAGCACCCCGAAAGAAGAGCCTGGAACATTCCAACATAAAATATTCGTAATTTTTCTTTTTCTTGAAATAAACAAATACCAAATACCAAATAGCAAATAGCTAAACAATGCCTATACCTGGTTAGCATACCGCATTCCTTTTGACATCAACTCTTCCATTGCAGCCAACCAAATCTTTTGCCCTCTGAATTGCAGACCATGAGCCTAGAAAGACAATATATGTTCATATATTTATATCTATCTATTAATCTTTAATAAAAGA